>NW_016161622.1:4562-49752 GCF_001687245.7 Rhagoletis zephyria
GAAAGATTTGGGATTCGAGATAATATTAGCTTCAAAGTGTAAAATATAATTTCGGTATAAAAATTTGTTCAAACAATTAAATTCTTTTAGAAAGTACCGGAACTTAAGAAGATGCGCGGAGTCGTTTGAGGATTTATACAATTTGCTAAATTTGTTTTTTAAATTTTTTAGATGCTTTAAACGCTTCGTGTACCACGGTAGTTTGTACACCTTCTTCTTAAGAATAGGGATGTACTGTAGGCATAGCTCATAGAGGGTGGTCTTAAAAATACGGTAACAAGAGGTTACATCACTGCCACGGAAAGTATAACTCCAATCTATATCCGATAGAGCATCATTTAAGGAAGAAAAATCACTCGCTTTATAGTTAAAATTAATACTGCGATCTTCCGGCAATGAATCAAAGTTATAAAACTCCAGCTCAAGAGCGAGAGGCACATGATGCATTATAGCCGGAGAGATGGGAGACATACACTCCGATAACGTGAAGTTTACATTGTCACTGATAAAAGTAAGATCCAATAGTCTATTTAGTTGGTTATAAATACAGTTAACTTGCTGTAATCCAATACTTGAAAAGCTATCAACGATATAAATTTCTGTTGGAGAGCTCACGTTTGCAGTTATAAGAGCAGCAGAATCCCCACTTGGAGTCCAGTTCAACCGGCTAAAGTTGAAATCACCAAGAACACAAATGTGATTATTACCAACGACATCAGACGCCAATGATACGAAGTTATCAGCATGTGCAACGTATAGGCTTTCAGAGCTATTCGGCGGGATGTATGACGCACATATATAAAGGATATCGCCGGAGGAGCTGTGAATACAGACGCAAAGCTGATCAAGGAGCGAGTCAGAATTGGTGAGCGTTACTTGTGAAGCTTTGAATCTCCGTTGAGCCGCTATGAGAACACCACCGCCTCTAGAACATCCCGTCTTCTCAGCATCACGGTCTTTGCGAAAAATGTCGAAAAGGTCAGAATCAAAGATTTCGCAATCAGAAAAGCTGTCGTTAAGCCATGATTCCACAAAAACGTATACGTCATATTCCAAATGAGCAGTTAACATGCGAACCTTTGCACATTTAGTTCGCATACCAGATATATTTTGGTAGTAGATTTTCAGATTATTATCATTGCAGCTGCGATTTGGGCTAGTGGTTCGCTTCCGAGTTGTCCAGTTTTTGAAAAAAGCGGAACGGTCTTACTTTTATATTAGTCGGCCAGACAGCTGGATTCGCAATTTGGTTGTAGAATGCTGGTGAAACGCCAAATTTAAAGTTAAGGCTACGCAAACTATCGACAGAAGCACCCTTTTTAACCAGCTTGTAGCAAGCCAGGTGTTGACTGTCAACGCCTGACTGATTAGCAACATATGAAATTATTTTATCTTCAGTCACGGATGGTTTGAACGAAGAGATGTGTAACCACTTCTTTTTAATTACAACGTCGAGGTCGCATGTTAGTATTACTGCCCACAACAATATTTTTATATCTATTTGATTTCTTGTTGCGAACCGTTTTCCACTCCGCGTATTAATTTAATTCAACTTTTCTAATAGGTGGCAACTCCTAAAATAGTAGCCTGTTTTCCAACGTAGGTCATAAGCTATCCCTGCGCCAAATTTCATGCAAATCCGTTCAGTCGTTTCTGCGTATTAATTTGGTGGCAACTCTTCCAAAAAATTAGCCTATTTTCCACTGTAGTTTTTTAAGAGTTGCCACCTGTTAAAAAAGTTTAATTTATTTAATATGCGGGAACGACTGAACGGATTTGCATGAAAATTTGCACACAAATAGCTTATTACCTATGTAGATTGGAAAATAGGCTACTTTTCTTGAGAGTTGCCACCTGTTAAAAAAGCTTAATTAAATAAATACGCGGAAACGACTGAAAAGATTTGCATTAAATTAATACGCGGAAATGAGTGATCTGATTTGCATGGAAGTCTTTGCACAGATAGGTTATGAGCTAGGTTGGAAAATGGGATACTTTTTTAAGAGTTGCCACCTGGTAAAAAAGTGTAATTAAATTAATACGCGCAAAAGTCTGAACGGATTTGCATGAAGTTTTGCAAGCAGATAGCTTATGACCTACAGTGGAAAATAGGCTAATTTTTTGGAAGAGTTGCCACCAAATTAATACGCAGAAACGACTGAACGGATTTGCATGAAATTTGGCGCAGGGATAGCTTATGACCTACGTTGGAAAACAGGCTACTATTTTAGGAGTTGCCACCTATTAGAAAAGTTGAATTAAATTAATACGCGGANAAATTAATTCCATACTCATGGAGAAAAATTTGCATTATTCGAAAAGGGGCCATGGTACCTCCCGTACAAATTTACTGTTTTATACTGCATATCTCTAGAGGTGTTCAAGGTAGATTACTGGGACTTGCTACTGGGGCATGTAAAATCAACTCTAAATTCATGGAAGAAGATTAAGGTTATAAGAAAAATGGGCGTGGCACTTCCTGTATAAATTGACTTTTTCTTGCCACATATCCCTGGAAGTGTTTGTGGAAGAATACTGTAACTTGGTATGGAGTTGTGTATACAAAATGTATCAATTGCTCATGGAAAAAATGTGAGTGAGGCATGTCGCCTCCCATACATACTAAAAATTTCTTAATACATATCTCTGGAAGGATAGAAAATCTCTGGAAGTATTTTAAATTTGTTATGCAGATTTATTTTATGCGTGCCTTACTGACAGAAAAAATTTCATTTAATGGAAANACCGTACATACTAAACATTTCTTAATACATATCTCTGGAAGGATAGAAAATCTCTGGAAGTATTTTAAATTTGTTATGGAGATTTATTTTATAAGTGCCGTACTGACAGAAAAATTTTCATTTAATGGAGAAGGCAGAGCCAGGTTCGGCCTTATAATGTACAGATGTCATGATGCATACATACCTCTTGATGAGGAGTGGTATTTATCAAGTCCAGGTTACTAAATTTGAGTTGGAAATATTAGCTTCGCCGTGGCACCTCCAAGAAGATTACACGTTCACGCGGCGTATCCCTGGAACCATTCTAAGATAAACTTAGAGGGATTGATATCTTTCGTATGCCTAGCGCACAGAATTTCATAGCCTAAATACCTTAACTCGCTTAAAAAATAACGAGCTATAACAAAATGGGCACAGAAATAAAATATAACATCATTAAATTATTTTCGGAATTTGTATAAAATCGTGGGGTGAAACCCGCGGGTATAAGCTAGTAAATAAATAAATAAATAAATTGAAAACAATCATCCGGAGCAAATCTTTGTGAAAATCAAGGGCTCAAAAACTAGTATTATTGTCGGTAGTGTATGCATCCCACCCCGTTCTTCAAGTGATGTATGCCAGGCTCATATAGCAACATTGACAACTTAACAATATACCAAATGCATATGGTCAACTTTTGGACCTATGTTTCAGTAATATCGAAGCTGTGGTTGATAAACGATTCCTGTTGTTACCGAAGATCTATACCACTCCGGCTTAAATGTTAATATCCACTTTAGCTCCAGTTTGAAGGTAAACTCTCCCCTTGTATACTGCTTTAAAAAAGCTGACTATATCGCACTCAATCGACTCTTCTTGGAACACCAATTGGATCAACCTTTATAAGCTAAATACACTCGATGAAATGTTTTATGAAATAGTTTTTGATGGTATCGCTCGTTTTGTTCCGATTTTTAATAAGAAGCACAACAAATACCCCTTATAGTTTATTAGACGACTAATAAATAAGATTAAGCTTAAGAAGGCAGCACATGCTTATGATCAAAACTTTTTTATATGAAAAAAATCCGCAACATCCTTCACAAAAAAAAAAAATTATTTATATGGAAAAAGTACATAACGCCGTGAGGAAAAAAATATCGAAAATCATATCGAATTTTTAGACATTTCAAATTTACGTTCATTCTTTTTCTGGGGAATCGATGAAACCAAGATTATCTGAAAGTCTGGATTGTATATAAAAAATGATTTTTAAGTTTTGCCCGGTTGGCGATCTTATGCGTATTTTTTTTGTTTCAATTTGATGTTGGTGGTCGCAGAGCAGCTGAAATTGATTTAAATGTAAATTAAAATATTTATACGATTAAAGTCTCCTCTGTGGGTGTTGGGTCCGAGAAATCTCAATTTGCAGTTTTATTTTTACCGAAAACGGCCGCAGGGTGCGATGTGCAAACAATGTTTCTCAACATTGTTGCTAAACAATGTTACTTCATTTTCTATTGCACCAAAGCGTACTCAGCGGCCGTTTTTGGTAGAACTAAATTGCAAATTCAGATTAATCGGACCCCAAATGCCTGGGAAAACTAAGAAATTTCATATACTAAAATTAAATGGGCTATAAATATAAAACTGCATACTTGATTTTTTTAATTCTTATTAAAAAGTTTGCAATGTTGATGAAATGTTGCAGATTTTTCAATTCCGTACACAGTTTCATACCAGGATGTTGTTTAAAATATAAGCCATATTTTATTAAAAAATTAACCAAAATTTAGAAGTATGAAAAACACTGCGATAACTAAAAAAAGAAACCATATTGCATTGTTAACTGATTCATATTTATGGGGAAATTTTACTGTAAAAATGTATAAACGCAAATATTATGTTATAATACAATTGTTTAGACCACAGTATACAGTAAACCAGCCATTGACAATATGCTTATTTGAAAATTAATACATGAAATATTGTGAATGTATAGGATTTTTTTGTCATTAACCCATAGGCAACGACTGATGTAAGAGTACCCACAAATGTTTGTTGAAATGTAAATTTGAACAGCAAAATTCGTAAAAAAATAATAAAACAAAAATATTTTAATTACTACGTGGGAGGTGTTCGTGGTTATTGGCAGATTTCGCCAAAATTTAACACTAACCTAAATTATACCAAAGGCAACTTCGACACCGACTTTCGTTAAAATATCGAAATTTTGTTCAAGTTAGCGTGTTTACAAACAGAGAGGCCTGGACCAATTCATCTCGTCATTCTGAATATTTTGATATATATGTATGCATATGTGTATATATGTACATAGATTTTATACGGTTAACAAACGCGCTTGCTTATCTGCATAAACCGTCTTTACTTGCATCAATTCATGCATTATCCTCTTTCAAATGTGAATAAGCGGTTGAAGAAATACATACAAATTTTGTACATTCCAAAATAAGCTAAGTAATGCTTGTTTTACCGCCTAATCGATGGGACCATTTTACAAAGTCAGCCCACCATTATTCACTCAAAGTTGTGTTCGGAACACGGTTTGACTTATGTAGGAACTGCATCCGGTCATAATCGCTTACGCTTCCCGCTTGATTTGCTTGGAATTTGGTTTTTCTCGTTATTTTATTTTATGTAACTTGAAAATATTTTTCCCTATAAGAAAATATTTAAATTGGATTTCATTTGGGTTAACGAAAACGACAACTGTGAAAAAATATCAACCAATACATTCAAACAAAATGTCAAATAAGCATATTTACATTTTTTGTTTTGGCTATCTGGATTACTGTATACTGTGGTTTAGACATTCTTCAAGAATTTTATTGGTACATTGGCGGTCAAAATAATAGCAGCAAAATTCAAAATGATACTGTTGGGAACTTATCTTTATTTATTTATTGTTAATAATTTTCACTTAAAATGTGGGTCGGATCTATATCAGATACCACATAAATAAAAGTTTTGAAGTTTACAAAAACTATTTAAACTTAAAAGATGTTCATCAAACTTTTTTAAATTAGATTTCTTAGAGAGATTTCGGCTATGCAGTTTTATAAACTATTCAATTATTATACTAAAATATAAAGTTCAACTTTCAAGTTTCTAAAAATTACAGTTAATATTTTTAGAATTTTTTTTTGTTGAGGGTTTTGCGCATTTTCTTCCATATAAAAGTAAGTTTTGTTCATGCGTTATATGGAAGCAAATGCGCAACATCCTCGACAAAAAAAAAAATAAATGAAAAATCAGTGGTAATTTTTGGCGACTTTAAACTTGCACTTTATATACTTGCACTTGCACTTTATTATACTAAAATTTGATGGGCTATAAAACTAAAAATCGAAACTTTTATACATTTTTTTTTTTTAAGTTTGATTAGTTTTTGTAAACTTTGTGCAAGCTTTGAAACTTTTATTTGTGTGGTATCTGATATATGTATGTAGGTCGACCCATATTTAAAATGAAAATTATTTACAATAAATAAATAAAGATAAGTTGCCAACAACATCATTTTGAGATTTGCTGCTATTATTTTGAACGCCGCTGTATGTACAGTAAGTAACGCAAACAAGTGTTCACGTGTTGATTTTTTTTCATATTCACAATGTTTTTTATTTTTATTTTTTAATGAAAATATTGTCCATGCTTTAACGAAAACCATATTAATCAAAGTGTTAAAACTTTACAACAAATTTTTATCAACATTTTTGATGGAGCGCAGTTATTTTTAAAACATCGGTCCTTCGACCGATTATATTCCTGATATATATAAATGATGTAATAAAATATTCAAAACTTTCAATAAAACCGTTGAGATTAATTAAAAAAAATGAAATTATTCCGAATCGGTATCAGGAATAAAAATTCTCCTAAACGTATGTTTTTCTAACTTATTTATGATTACGGGCTAAAGCCAAAAGATATTCTTATAGATAATAATACTTGGTTTTGTTTCCATATTCAAGGTTATCAATACAGTAGGAATTGTAAATAATGTTACCTTTTTTCTTTACAGGATATGAATCCGAGTACCATTATGGCTCAGATTTTGGAGATTCGAGTGAAAAGAGTGATATAGATGACGAATTACTTTGCTCTGCAACAGATGAAGAGGAGAGTCTGGATGCGGCAAATGAGAGTGAATCTGAATTCTCTGTATGCAGTTTTACACAAAATGGTCTTGGTCGTCCACCGCGACCACCAAGTCCTGATCCAATTTGGTTACAAGATCGTGAATACGATCCTCTAGAAATGCCAGACTCTTCGGAAGATTTATTAATGAAAAATGAATTGTTACTTAAGTCTTTGAGTATTTATGAAGTTTTAAGAAGATTTCGTCATCTGGTACGCTTGTCACCATTCCGTTTTGAAGACTTTTGTGCCGCTTTGGCTAGTGATGAACAAAGCGCACTTATTGCTGAAGTACACATTATGTTATTGAAAGCTATTTTGCGTGAAGAAGATGTGCAAGGGACACACTTTGGACCGCTCGATCAGAAAGATACAGTCAATATTAGTCTATATCTGATTGATGGCATTACCTGGCCCGAAGTACTACGCAGCTATGTAGAAAGTGATACAATTTTCAGTCGTGAAGTATATAATATATTATGTGCTGGTGATTACCCATTTACAGGGGTAACCGATCGCATAATAGTTTTACAATTTTTGACCAATCAATTTTTAACAACGAATGCTGTTCGTGATGTAATGTTACAAGAGGGGCCAATACACTACGATGATCATTGCCGTATTTGCCATAGATTAGGTGATTTGTTATGTTGCGAAACATGTCCAGCCGTGTATCATTTGGAGTGCGTAGATCCACCGCTGAATGATGTGCCAACCGAGGATTGGCAATGCAATTTGTGTAAGTCACATAAGGTTAGCGGAGTTGTTGACTGTGTGTTGCCACAGGAGAAGCAAGGTGTGCTTATAAGGCACGAAATATTAGGCTTGGATAGGCACGGACGTAAATTTTGGTTCATTGCACGTAGAATATTTGTCGAAGGCCAGCCTGAATATGATAATGGCAAAATTTGGTACTACAGTACAGAATCAAAATTAGAGCAGTTACTAAACCTTTTAGACAAAGACGACTTGGAATCTGGGCTGTATAATCAATTGACAGAACGGAAAGATGAGATTATACGTCAAATGAAATTGACAGAGTCTATTACGAAGGAACAAAACAAGTACCAAAGGCTATCATATATTGACGAGGAAAACAAGAAGACATGGGCTTTGCTCCGTGGTACTGAGGAGGCAGATGCACAAATGAATGAAAGCGGCACAGAAAATAAGATGATGACACGTCTGAAAACCAGTCAAAATGCAAACGATCTCACGCACTTCAAACTAGGTATGGAGCATGGTTTTAAGAACTACGTAAATCAATACACATCAAATCAGATTGCTTTGAATAAACCGCAGCGCAACGAAGAGCGCGATAAGCGTCGTCACTTGTCACATAAATTTTCACTCACCACAGCCTCAGAATTTAAATGGATCGGTGTTACGATGGGCAGTTTGGATAGTATCACTCAAACTTTGCGACAGACACTACTCAACTTTGAAGAAAGCGTACCTTCGTCGTTTATGATACCGAATTGGCGCCTCCTCAAATGGAAATGGCGCAGGACAGTAGGTGATGCGCGTCGTCCAACAGAATTCGTCGTAGTATTACTACTACTCCAAGCATCACTTAAAAATGTGATCTTTGCCAATGTTTGGCATGAACAACTAGGCCATCTGACTTTGTGCCGCATAACTTCGTCAGAGCGTGAAGAACGCAAGAAAATGGAGAAGCGTGAAAAACGCGAACGTGACGATGAGGAGGAACGGAATCGTCTCGCTTTCAACTATATAAAATACTCCTTAGGACTAAAGCATCAGGTATGGAAACAGAAAGGCGAAGAATACCGTATACACGGTCAATGGGGTTGGATGTGGCTATCGACTAGTCGTCGTTGCGGCGTCGGCGGTGGCAGCAGACGACGTGCCTCATATCGGCACGGGCTGGCTATACCGCCCGTGAAGGTGAATGTGCACTTCACAAAAGGCAGCGATGTGGATGAAATAGTTAGCGTAGATCCACGCACACACAAATTCCTACTGCAATGCAGCGCGGCAGTTAAGCAAGGCGCCGATTATTATTACTTACAAAAGTTTAGGGATGTGCAAATACTAGACTTCGATAGCGATGATGCAGCTGATGGCGACGCTGGCGCAGCAAATAATATTGGTACAATTGATGTTTCCAAGTCGTTAGCTATGCCCGGCCGACTAATGTACCCGAAAATTGCGCGTAAAAGCCGACTCGACGACTTACTTGCACGACGATTGGAATTGAAGCAAGCCGAGGAAGAATTGGCAGTTAAAACTGAGAAGGATGCGGATGATTCACCGACAATTACCGCCACAGAGGCGGATGATACAAAGGCGGAACCAAATAGGAAGGCGGCCAAACGAACATTCCTAGAGCGTCGTCTAATGGATATACAATATGTACAGCAGAAGAACGCACCTAGTAACGATGTTAATCTGGACTTGATTAATTCGTTAGCAAAGAAAATTCAAACAGTTCGCCTGCAATTCAGTCAGTTGAATAGATTCGCCAAGCAATATCGTTGCTACACAAAAGAGTGCAACACCAATTCCAATGCAGTTTCACAAATAACCCAAAACACTTGCTATTCACCACTATGCCTCCAGAAAGCACGCGCTAAGAAAGAGTTGTTGCTTTTGTTGCGCAAAGCACACATTGCTGGCAAAGGCTCCAAGGAAACAGTAGCTGCAATATTGGGCGCTGTGAAAAAGCCGTCGATACTGGAGCAAAAACTTACTGAGGGTAAAAAGGATGCATCACTCATGTTGGATGAGGCCGAGGATTGTCGCTGGTTGATCGATGAAAGCCCATTGGATTTGGTGCAAGATTGGGAACATGCACGCACTGTAGCAGTGCCATACGATAAAAAGCTCTGGCGTGATTGTTACATATCGAAGCAAGAAGAAAACTCTGCGACCGTCGCCGGTAATGTAGTAAAGGAGGAAAACCAGGGCACCAGCGATGGTGCTGGTACTACAGATGAGCGCATGGAATTCATTGATAGCATCGATGTATGCAGCAATGTGGAGATCGAGAGCTCTGAGACAACCAACGACGACTCGCTGGCTGCGCTTACGGCCGGCAACGATGCTTCGTTGGGCATGGACGCTTCACTCGCTAGAAAATGCAAGAAGTCGCAAAAGGCGCGCAACAGCAAGTCGTACATCGGCACCAAGGATGTGCTCAATCAAACCTATGAAAAACAAACGACAGCATCGAATATCAAACAAAATCGAAGATTTCCCACACAGCCGCGCGTCACAAAACGCGAAGATGTTACAAAATATGAAAAAGAATACTACGCGAATGGCAAGGAGCGTTTGTATGCAGCGGAATCACCACGTGGTCGCATCTACCTGTGGCGTGAAGCGGCCCAATTACAACAAGATCACACTCAACCCAAGGTGGAGGAGGGGAAAACGCACGAGCAATCAAAGAACACACCCATCGGTTCAACATATCCCCTCACATCGCAATTCCTAACACACAAGCTGAATATGAGCTTACTGGTGTTGGCGCCGTACGAGGTAAAGAAATTGGCGCGTTTGGGTGGCAAGGTGTCCACTAATGGCTTTCATCATTTGGCCAAGAACAATTCTGTTTGGCCATATCCATGTTCGCGTCCGCTTTTCAAAACTTGCTGGTCATTTCGTACCAGCAAAGCAACGACGCTGGCTGCTATCGCCTTACAGTTGCGCATACTCTGGTGTTGTTTACGCTGGGATGATATGATAGCCAAACCCCCATCAGCAGATGGTAAACATCAAGTGACTAGTGACACGGAGATTGTTACGCAGGAGTTATTAAAGCTGCGTCATTTGGGACGTTACGGCGAACGGACGCAGTATTTGCGACGCAAAGTCGTTGTGCCACTGGAGGTGCCCAAAACCATACGAGGTAAGTTTGAAGATCTTTATGTGTTCAAATCATTTGCAACTGCATTTATTAGGATTTTTTTTTGTTTGAATGGTTATGCAATACATACAGTGGAGGGGGCATATAATTAATGACNGCTTTATGTGTTCAAATCATTTGCAACTGCATTTATTAGGATTTTTTTTTGTTTGAATGGTTATGCAATACATACAGTGGAGGGGGCATATAATTAATGACACGGCTTGTTTTCAAGTTTTGACAATCTTTTACAAAAATATAGTTCATACCGAAAACCATAACCGCCGAAAAGATGTAAGCGATATTGTCAACCAATTGTAGTTCGGCGTTATGGAATATTTAACTTTGTACGTATGCAATGCAATTGTCATTTAGGAAGTCAGCCATACTTTTCCAAAACGCATCCGAAAAGTTATCGAAACGTATAGCTAGAGTAATCAGAGCATCAAAAACAAAATTCATGCTTCGTTTGGTTTTGGTTACAATTTGTATTTTAAAATGCAAAATTCCGAAATGGTGATTGTTTTATTAAATATTCGAAATATGCAATGAATATGGGTGCAATGTTTCACAACTCTGGCATATACAAACAGTTTAAATACCGCAGTAGAACAGTATCCATTGTATTTCCAACTTTTTAATAAAAAAAAAATCCAGGAAAAAATGAGGTTATGCAGTTTTATAGACCCTTCAATTTCCATATGAAGCAGTTTCGATAATTTTTTATATGGTATGAAATGAGCAACACCGTGAAAAAAAAAATCTCAAAGTTACACGAGATTAAACTACTGAAAGGGCTATAAAACTGCATAGAGATTCTGATTAAAACTTGATAACCATTTTTGTTAAAATTTGTAGAAATTTTATAAATAATATTTTATAACACAAAGCAACTTGTAATTACTAAACTTTTTGTACAATTGTAGTCTGTTTCCGTAACACAACGAACACACTTGAACAGTTGTGTTACGACTTTTCTACAATTATGAACAATTTTCTACCTATCTCGAACGCTGAGTAGATTCAGTTTAGTGTAGTATTTGTGCCGTTAGCATACCATTTTGCTGTTGATATGTGGTCAAGTGATTCCGAAAGTGAAAACGAAAACATTCCTATAGTGTATCGGTATCGAGAGAGAATGAACACTTTCTTCCTGAGAGACGCAGAATTTGTGGAAAGGTTCAGACTGAATCGAGAATAGGCCCAGTAATCGCGAATAAAACAACTCGATGCTATGAAATAATGCAACTTTTTCCACATTATTGGTTTTGCAGCCATATTTAATTAATAATATATGTTTTATTTTTCGCCGCAAGTGGTATACGTCCGTTGAAGGCAAATGATCGTAATAGAGCTCATGCTAGTAGGGAGACGATAGGCCTCAATAATGATAGTATACAAGATTACCCATTCCTGCGGTTGATGACGTCACTTTCGCAACGAATAGAGGAGATGGAGGAGAAAAAAAGGCGGCGGCCGCCATTTGTAAAAAAATCGTAGTTGTGTTCATCTACTTTTTGAAGATCGAAGAAAAATTTAATATTACGCCCAGAAATAGCGAAATAGAGAATAATGAAACACTAAGCTAGTAGAAATTAGTAACGCGAGACATGCAGCCTCATTGCATAAGTCGTAAATTAGGCTAAATTGTACGACTCGACAATATTGGCATTGTCTACTGTCGTGCCGAAATAAGTAAACGACGAAAAGCGTCGGAAACTATACAGTGCTGCCAAGTTTTTACGTTTTAATACACTAGTCGAGTGTAAATTTTAGGCAATGACGTGATTCGCATTCTACACGACTCTCGCAATGAGGGTGATTATCTTATTAAATTGAGTTTTAGACATTCGATACGATACTAGGGTTCTGGTATCGTATCGTATCGAAATTCGTGTCCCTACTCCGTCATCATCGACTGCGGGCTCGGGTTCTTCTCCACAACTTTCCGTGCTGCTACCATTTAGTAGGGCGGAAGACTGTTCCCTCCATAATTTAAGTACGCTTTGGACATCAGTTACTAGGTCGGCATTATTGTTCTTACAGGAGTACGCCCCGGTCTTTAAACCTTCCGTAAGTCGCCTAATTCTCTGGTAAAATTTTCCGGCATTCTTCCTTTCGGCCAGCATTTCAAGCTCTTCGCACTTACGTATTTCGGCCTCTCTTATTGCGGCAAATACGTCGCGCCCGATCGCAGCGTGGCCCTGTAGGCGGCATCTTTTTTCTCTGCAGCTTCCTGACACTCCTCATCGTACCAGTTGTTCTTTCGGGCCCGCTGAAATCCGACTACTTCTTCGGCGGCGGTACTTAATGAGCGGGAAATGTGGTTCCACTGCTCGCATATGTCGGTTTGCTGAAGAGTGCTCTCTGAGAGCAGGTGTGAGAATCGAGTAGCGAAAGCGCTGGCTGTCTGTTGTGATTGCAGCTTTTCGACGTTTAGCTTTCCTTGCATATTTGGGCGCATATTTTTTGCTGCACTGAGGCGGGTGCGTATCTTGGCTGCAACACGATAGTGGTCCGAGTCGATGTTTGGGCCTCGGAGTGTGCGTACGTCTAAAACACTGGAAGCGTACCTTCCGTCTATCACAACATGATCGATTTGGTTTCTCGTTTTTCGATCCGGAGACAGCCACGTAGCTTGATGTATCTTTTTATGCTTGAACCTAGTACTGCATACTGCCATGTTTCGGGCCCGGACGTTTCGTCGTGGAGGCTGAATTTTCCGACTTTGGTTCCAAAGATCCCTTCCTTGCCCACCCTGACATTGAAGTCGCCAGGCACGATTTTGATATCATGAGGGGGCAGCGCTCGTATGTGCGCTCCAAGCGCTCATAGAAGAGATCCTTGGATGCCTCATCCTTCTCTTCCGTCGGGGAATGGGCGCAGATGAGCGAGATGTTGAAGAATCTCGCTTTGATGTGGATTGTGGCTAGACGCTCGTCCAAAGGGGTGAACGACAGTACTCGGCGACGGAGTCTCTCTCCCACAAATACAACACCGAATTTTCGCTCCTTTACGTGGCAACTGTATTAGACGTCGCAAGGCCCCAGACATTGCTTGCCTTGCCCCGTCCAACGCATTTCTTGGATGGCGGTGATGTCAGCTTTTGTCCTTACGAGGACATCAACCAGCCGGGCAGAGGCACTTTCTCCATTAAGGGTCCGGACATTCCAGGTGCATGCCTTCAAATCGTAGTCCTTTAAACGTTTGGCGTGGTCGTCATCATAAGGGGGGTCTCATCCGAGGCTTTACCTTGCTTCTTCACTGGAAGTGGTTTTTACGTGGCGGGTCGCAAGCCCAGCGCACAACCCATTGCTGGGACGGGGGTGGTTTCGCAACCAAATACACGTTTATATAGCGAGTCGCTTGCTCTAAGCAGACACCCGCTTGCAGCCGCACCTACTGGTGAACAGACGCTGCAGACTTCAATGAGCCCTTAAACCGAATAAGTCGGAGTGGCCCCACCGAAGCTCCCTCTCTTTCTGCCGTGACCCAAGGCTCCACTCGGATTGGTTACCGCATCTCGCACATGTGCTGCTCGCGTTGCCCAGAGTGCGCGAACGAGGACGCAACCGTGCAACTGTAACTGCATACCCAGCGCAACGACTATACCCCATTGCACTCCAACAGTAACTATTTGCTAGTAAGAAGATGGCATGATGCTTAATGTAATTCGAATTACCGAAAGAATTGTGGGTGGTGGATTTAGAGTTGCAATTGACAAAATACATAAACCTATTTAAATATATATTAAGATGGGAAATACTATTTTTCTTAGAAATTTGCGTCGGAAAATAACAGATTAATCAACTGTTCATAAAACTTGCACCTTCTTGCTGGTTTTGCATTTTCGTACTTTCTTGCATATTTCTCTCATTGGGAGTAAATATTGGCTTACTCTCCGAAATTCGGTTACTGGCAAGCTACTGGATATTTTTTGCTGGAGAATATGAAAACACAACCGATATGATCCATATCGATATTTTTGCCATTCGATACCTTTTACTCGATAGTTTTCAAACTATTTTTTTGGAATCGAATACCAGAATCCTTGTATCGTATCGAAGCGCAAAGGTGCATTACAAAGTTATTGTAATTTTTAATATATTGTACTTAATATTAAAGATAATTGTCTTTTATTAAATTCTTTTCGAGGAAAAGTACATAAGGGCATTTCCAATATGGCGTGGCGTGACAAAATGTTAATGGAAAACGTCAAGATTTTAAAACTCTGGGAATTGGTCAACACTATTTATAGTAATATTTGAAATATTTAAGGCTGATTTTCCAAGTTCCAAAATGTAAAAATTTTTCCTGTTTTTTTAAACAACCGAAGTATCTGATGTCACGTTGAATGCCATTACGCTACTATAATCTCCATTAAAACTTGTTTTGTTAATATGGTTTTTTAAACTAATTTTTATGTCTAATATATTTTTTATTTTGACTGCAGCGCACTCTATCGGTTCCCATTATTGCAAATTTATGTCGTACTATGGCCTACCGCTGGAAACGCCCATATGTCTATACTTTGGAATTGATATGTAGAACAATATTGATATATTTTGGGCTTTAGAGTGTCCAATATTCAGATTTAATATTTTGAGTTTTGTATCGATATTCGGACTATCGATTATTTTTATCCCGATAATAATGGGTACCCGATGTATTTACAGCGATACTTTAAATGAGTACTATATCGATACTTTCGGCTCGATATCGTGCCCCTACTTGTTAATAGACTAACCATTAATTTCTGATTTTTCGACTAGTTTTCTTTGAGTAAACATTTATTTGTATTTTTCCAATACTTTTGATTATTGAAAAAAATCCAACCGCGCTAATAACAATAATTTTATGGTGAAAAACTGTCACTATTCGAATAATTTCGGTTAGTCGATTTTCAGAACACTCGATAGTGAGTCGGATAGTAAAATAATATTGGCTGCATTTCTTTATTTATTCTGAACGTTTGGAATTAACTTTTTTGTTTATTTATTCTTTAGAACGTTCCTGATGATATGTTGACGTATATTTCAAACGCATTCTGTTTATTCCGCCTGTGAAATGGGATTATCCGGATTAAAGAAACGCAGCCATTGTGTTATAAAAAACTTTAGAACTTGTAGCTACAAGCGAATCACTAATAACTTGTCGTCGCCTGGATAAAAGATTGTCGTATGTTTATTTCGGTAGGTTGTGGGAAATCGCGATTGAAGTTTGGATTACAATTTCTCAAAAACGCGAAGATAGATTTTCTCAATATCTTGGAAACTTAAGGAGATATCTAAAAACTCATAACACCAATCAAAAGAACTTGTTTTAAAATATATAACAGCATGTAGAACTAAAAATCGTCAAAATGGCGCTTACGACAATCTTTTACCCAGGCGACGTGGTATACTTGTTACAATTGTAAACATTGTAGAATTGGCCCCAGGTTGTAGCAGTAGAGCAAATGTTTGAATTTTTATTTGTTTGTTTTTTTTTCAAAATATGTGGTCTTTAAACTGTCAAATATTGTTAATTTTTTATACAAATGTTTTAATTGCCAAAATGTATCTTCAAATAAGCGTTTTAAACCCAGCCTTTGGAAGATTTGCTTAACTCAGGAGCGTAAACGCTGATTATTGGAATGATACAAATTTACAAAGAACAAAATTCGCACCAATTTTTAATTTTATTTTTATTTAATTTTTATTCCATTTATTTTTTTTTTTATTTTTTTTTTTATATTTCACGTCGCCCACTATGGTAAGAGGCCATGAGGGCCAGAGTATCCTAACTGACATTTCAACAGTTGAGGTGCACCTCAAAATACATTACTACAATCGGAAGGGTAATACCCCCAGGCACGTCCTTTTAGTATTCATTTGTCAGAAGCATCACGTAGGCGCAATGAACTGTTTAGGTAAAGACCGCTATAATTTTTTATAGATCCTTTCTCATATTACTAAGAAAAATTTTAAGATAGGCTCCTTTGGCCCTCATGGCCTCATACGTATTTAAAAAGTATAAAATTTTTGGACATCTTAGATCACAGAACCAACAACAATATACACATGGCCAAAAGTTGTAAAGAAACCGTATCCCTAGTTAAGTGGTCACCACTGTATATATATGTAAGTAATTTTGCACATCTCCTTGGAGGGAGTTTAGACTCATTGGATTTTTTTTTTTTCTGAAATGCTGAAAAAACCTTAAAATTAAAAATTACATGAACAAATCACACCAAGTAAAACTTCAATGCAAAATAATAAATCATAAAAATGAGGCAGATATAAATAAAATTGTGCATTTTCAGTTCTAATGAAACCATTTTCAAATTAAATGAAACCTTTTTTAGATAAAGCGAAACCTTTTTCAAATTAAATGAAACCTTTTTCAGATTCAATGAAACTTTATTCAAATTAAATTAAACTTTTCAAATGAAATGTAACATTCTTAAAAGGAAGTTTCATTTAATTTGAATAAAGTTTCATTGAATCTGAAAAAGGTTTCATTTAATTTGAAAAAAATTTCGCTTTATCTGAAAAGGGTTTCATTTAATTTGAAAATGGTTTCGCTTGACCGGAAAAAGATTTCATTTAATTTCAAAAAGATTTCACTTTGTTTGAAAATGGTTTCATTTAACTTGAAAAAAGTTTCACTTAAAATATATACAAGCATGTGCAAAGCTGTATGTGTAAACATTTCATATCAGAAATTTGTTTATGCACAAGCACTTCTCAACTGCCAACACTCCCGCTTGATGCATCACAACTGCTCCGGAGTTGTCTCATGGGGCTCTGTATGGCTTTCAACATACAGATGTGAAACAAGAGTTCCCATCGGTCACATCGCCTATCGAATTTTTCGAACATACATAAATACATAACCGGTGCTCAACAATTTCGCTTTGTGCATCCCCGAAAACTCCTGCGGAGTGTTCTAAACGGCACAACCGCAGCGCTATATTGAAATGAAGCAAATTAATAAACGAAAACGGTAAAAATGAATAAATATATTGGAAATAATAATAATAAATAAACTGGAAACAAAAAATTATACATAAAAAATCAATCGAATAATTAAAGATTAAATAAAATCAAAGAAATTAAAAACCTTAAGTAGGTTAATAGTAAAAAAATGTTTTTTCAAACAATCTTTCTATATAAAATAAATAGAACAAAAAATAACAAAATAAAACAGATTAAAAAAATAAAGAAATTAAAATTAAATAAAAATACTGGAAAAATAACAAGTAAAAACTAGATAATAAATTTATACATACATACTTGTGTTTAAATAGTCGTTAATTAACAAGGAAAGTAGTTAATAAATTCTTAAAATAAAACTACAAATTCATAACTGTATTTTTGTTTAAAGAAATAAGATTTAAAATATTGCATTATTTGTGGTTATTCGAGTCTTACAGTGAATTGGTTTGAGCTAATGTGACCTCTCTCAATTAGTTAAACTTCAAACACTTCGAAAACATAAAAAGTCCTTATTAGTGATGATTTTACTAAGATTTTTATTTTTTTTTTTATATATATTTCCAAAAACAGAAGTCACATCCATTCGTTCTGGTCTTCGAAAACGCAAACGAGCCGAATCGCCACAACCAACTGAACCGCAAGTAACTGAAGAATGGGTAGAAGAAGATAAATTAGAATTATGGGAGATTAAACTAATGGGTGAGCGTCAGGAAAAGAGCCGCCAGGCAGCCATGACACGTTCAGTTGCCTTGCGTCAAGCTGCAGAACAAGCTAATGCTTCGCCATCGTCCTCTTCAGCATCCAGTTCGGGTTCGAATGGATCTATAACTAAAGTTGTAATAACAGCAAAGAGTAGTGAGGAGGTAAAAGAGAAAATGGAGCACCAATTGAAATTGCAACGTGCTGCGCATCAACAGAAGAAGAACCCAGATAATACTAAAGTGCAGACGCAAGGTACAGTGTTTGCAAAAAAAAAATATATATATATATCTACAAGTAGTTACAATGTTTTTCAACTTAAATTTCAGTAAAAGGTCAAGTAATTGGTAGTCGGCGTGTTATTGTCAAGAATCCCGATGGCACCACTCGCATCATACAACAGGCCATCACATCCCCTGCTGTTGGCGCACAAAAGACAACTAATACCGTTACACAAGCTAAAACTGCGTCAAGCACTGAAAATGCAACAGGCAGCGCTGCACAAACGCAGCAGCAGCAAACCCCTACTCCGCAACAGCATAAAGTGCAAATCATACGTGGCCCAGATGGTAAAGTAAGTGTACGAGGATTAAATCCCGGTCAGCAATTGATACAAATGCCCGATGGCAAACTGCATGTGCTGACAACAACCACAACAGCAGCAGCATCAACAGGCAGCACGCAAGGTTGGTTACATATAAAGTTGAATAGAATTTGTAAATACATATTATTGTGTTGATATTAATTTGATGAAAAAACCATAAAGCATGAATTTGAAGTAATATAAATAAATAAATAATTTGTTGATATATTTATTTTTAACTTTTCATTGCAGGTGTTGTCGCAAAGAAATTACCAGTGAAACAAGCCACGCCCACGAACTCCCCTACCGTCGTCAAGCAAATAACGGTCAAGCCAATACAGAAGACGGTGCCAGTACAAAGTACCCCAAAGGTATGTAGCGCAATACCAGATTTTTTGCTTTATATAAAAGAAAAATTTTAAGTAAAAAAATGTATGCTTCTTTATTTGCATAGAGCAACGCATTATTAAAAAAATGTTTTAATCAGATTCTTATCAAAATTTACAATTTTGTTTTCTATCCTCTACAATCATTCCTCTCAGACCGTTGTCACATCTGTAAATCCCCAGCCTAAGCCTGCTACTCCTAAGGCGGTTGCACAAGTTATAAACCAACATGTTGCCGTTACTCCATCACCTACTGTTCAAAAGGTTATTACACAAACCATACCTTCGGGCAATACAATAAATACTGGCACGCCAACTACTACGAAAATAACTACAAACTCGCAAGGTATTCCACAATTTATTGTCCAACCTGGACAGAAGTTGTTAATGGGTCAAAACCAACAAGGACAAAAAGTTCTAATAACCACCGGTGGACAACAATTGACTCAGCAGTCTGTGGTATCCAACTTGCAAAGCATACAGCAGGCACAACCGCAACAGCAACAACAGATTATAGTCAACCAATCGCCAACTACAACAACCAATCCGACCAACACTACACCTCCACAAGCTGCCACACAAAAGGTTATACAACAAATTGTGAATACCAGTAATGTACAGCAACAAATTGTGATTGGTGGCCAGCGTATTATATTGAGTCCAGGTCAAACAATTGTCACACAAAGATCGGTGCCGCAAAATCAAACCGTACAAGTTGTGCAACAACAGCAACAACAGATCATACAATCCGCCCCCGCACAGCCGGCGCAACACCAACAAGTTATAGTCCAGGCGGCAAATCAACAACCTACTCTGACGCAGGTACAGCAGCCACAAACGCGCGTTGTCAAACAAATTGTAGTCCAACAACAACAACAACAGCAGCAACATCAGACCATACAAGCAACAAATAATCATATCGTTGAGCAAAGTACAGCGCCACAGCAAGTGCTAAAGGTACAACAGCAGCCACAGCAACAGCAAGCTACTGTTACGCCACAAACCACAAATCAACAGCTGGTGGTGCAAAACTCTACACTTGCTCAACAGTTGGCACAAGGTAAACTACAGGTAGCCACCATAAACGGACAACAAGTCATTATACGACCGCTAGGCAATAATCAAGCACAAATTGTGGCACATATTAAGACGCAAAGCGATGGCAATGCTCATATAATTACGAATAGTACTTTGGAAACGCCGCAATCATCGCCGGAAAAAGCTGCTCCTGCCGTTGTGCAGCAACAGCAACTGCAGCAGGTACAGCCAAAAGTGCAACCGCAGCAGCAAATCATACAACGTACAACTATTGCACAACAGCAAATAACACAACAGCAGCCGCAATATATAAATCAAGATAGTGTACAGCAACAGCAGCCGCAGCCGCAGACGACGGCTACACCAACCAAGGCTATGACAATTGAGGAGAGTCTACTACAGGGTCAGCCGCCAGGTACGGTGATCAAGTGTGTCACAGCGCAAGTCATACAAACTGAACAAGGGCCACGTATTGTGCTCCAAGGCTTGGTTGGCAATGATTTTACACAACAGCAGCTGGCACTGGTGCAACAGCAAGTGAAGCAGCAGCTTTTAAAAGGTAGCTATAGGCGTTTGTAAGTAATTTACTAGGGGTAAATTTTATTTATTTATTTATTTGTTTAATATCTTATAAATAAATTTATAAAATATTCTAAGGTGCAGGAAAACTAGGTCATAGTGCACCGGCGATGAATATACATTTGTTTATCAATTAGATGTCGTGAGTGATGTTTCGTAAGGAGAGCATGGTGATTATCTCAAATGCTTCTCCATAAAAATAATCTAAATAAGCCGTGGAAACATTTGAAAAAGGAAATGAATTTTTGCATTTAAAATTTCCGCGGCAACTACAAAAATGCAATTACCAATATAGCAGCTCAGTTGGTAGCTTTCAGGTGGCAGTTGCCATCTGTAATATAATTTCAGCCATTGCCAACGCAAAGAAAGTTCGATAGCCATCCGTAATCGACCCATAAAATATTCCAATATTTTTTCGACGTTAAATTTTTTAACTTTTTTATTTTACTCTCTAATACTGTTGTCAATCTTTTCTTTTTAGCGCAAGAATCCAGTGGCAAACAGGGCGTACTCGGACCAACTAAAATCTATTTGGCTGTCCAACCACCAAACGCTGTTTTGAACTCGCAACCGCCACCATTAACACCAGTACACCAATCAGCACATCAACAAGTGAGTAGTTGTTGAATTATGAGAAGAAAAAAATTAAAAAGCTAGAGAGAAATCTTAAAGGAAATAGGAATAAAAAACTTAATTTAAGTGCAAAAGTTTTCACTTTACAATTTACGTGCATATCTATCCTACATATGCATATATTATTTAATAGTATATACACAGAAGAAGCAGGCATTAGTGTTTTATTATTTATTACAAAGTAATATAATTTGCTACATATACACAGTTACTCCCCTGTACAGTAAATGCATTTTTGAGATGTTGGTTATTAAAAATCAATATACATAACATTTTTAAAAGTAAGAATATACATATAATACAAGTTTATAGTTTGACATTATTTCTACCATATACTCCACTTAATTTCAATCACTTAAGCAATATAAAATATTTTTATTTAAAGTCGGGCGAAAGTGAATGTAAGATTTAACTTAGAGAAATTAACATTCCAAAAGTGCAACGTGAAAGTTTAAATGAAGCAGCAATAAGAGTTGAAGGTGATTGGCCTAAAATGCTGATATAATATTGAGAAGTGCTTATATGAATGATATAGCCGATGAAAATGCATTGTCTATTGTGTTGTATAATGAGTGGTTGACGCCAGGTCCTAAAAACTGATTTTGTTTTTAATCAAAGTAACTTTCATTAAAAGAAAACGCTGCATTGCTATGATTTGTGTATAATATAACTAGTATCGAACTACATAGGTATCGTAATAATTGAGTTTTGTTAAAGAAATTACTTTTTAGTAATAAAAACACTTCCCCGGTATTTTGAAGGGTCGCACAGTGTAGTTATTTGCGATCCCTGACTACAGCTGTTGTTTTTTGCTCTAGCATTTTCAATTCATCTCCTCATTTAGAGGCAACAACAAACCAAACGATAAACCGTAATAAGCTGGAAAACCTGACCCTCGAAGATATAACTCTTAACAAATTTTGACAGTGCAGCAAGCCTTTCGAGGTTTTCAATTTTTAATTTTTTTTTTAATTTTTGTTAATATACACTCCTAAATTTTTATATACTTAAAAGGTGTCCGCACGAGGCGATTTTGCGTTCAAGTCACGCAGGGTTGCACGAAAAAAAGTTGAATGGCTAAATGTTGGCTGGCGACCAACTTTGTTGAAAGCTATTAGTTGAAAGGCCGTTCAACCAAAAGTAGAATGCAAAGTCGAGCAATGCAAACGCCTTTTTATGGCGAATATTTTGATTTTTTTTTTATATTTCGATATTTTTAGCCATTTTTTCGTGCACCCTGCGTGAGTTGAACTTAAAAGTTGAACGCAAATCGCCTGGTGCGAACGGCTTTTTAACATTTTACACAATCCAAAACACAAACTATTAATGACGGCACAACTAAAATTAATTTTGTTGATGATTTTGTCTCTAAACTGTCAAAAAAGGTAAACAAAATTTGACAGTTTAGAGTAAAATGGAAACAAAACTACCAATTCATAGACCAATTCAATGTGCCATGGTTGATATCTAATAATTTGGTCAAGACAGCTTACATTTGCTTGTGAAATAGAAATCGAACAAACCTAACAGAGTTGCATGCGAAATTCGACTCAGATTTACATTGAATGAAGTACTAATCGAAAAATTAAAAGTTGACATTTTGAGCTCAATTAGCGCCTTAATCGAGAAATCGCTCAATTGCTGCCCGCCTGAATTTAGTATATCGTTACCTTTCTATAAAACGGCCGGTCTCTATCTAACATATTTGTTTCTTCAATGAATAATTATAAATCTATATAAAAACTAAAAATCTTCTGCTGCGATTTCTTTGCATTACACTGGTTTTTAAGAAATTAGTTTTTTTGATAAGTAGTTGATTTCAAATTCGATTAAGTAATCTAACGACTTTAATGCAGAGCTGAATTTCGAAAGAAATTTAGGGCTTTGGGTGTATTCGAGCAACAATTAATGCGGCAGTATTACTATTTATGAAAGAGCATCACGTTCTATGTGAAAACACGCGATCGATGAACAAAATTTTGACAATCAGTTCAAATCAAATCGAACCCTAGTACGTCAAATGCAATATACAAAATTTTACTGCGCAATTTCTGCAGCTTTTCAGTAGAGCATCAGCAACAGAGCATCAAGAAAGCAATAAGATTGCAATTTTGCGGTAATTATTATGTAACTCGAACCACACCCCTTTTTATATTAAGGTAACGAAACATATGCATATGTAATACTGACTTTTAAAAAAAAGAGACAATGTATATAAATAAAACTGCAAAATTAAACAAAAAAAAAATACAAAATTTCAGGCGCTTTACTACTTATTACTTATTTAAGTGCAAAGCCTTTCAATTATGTTCGACAGAGTATTACAACTACTTAGCGTAGTACATAGGAGAAGATATAAATGCACATGTGTTTTTAATCGGCTAAGCACTGTATAGTTTTGTCTAAGATGTGTGTTTATTTTTAAATACAATTATAAAAAAAAAATATATAGAAACAATAAAAAATACACATTGCTCAACACACATAAATTATAAATATATTATTTCTCGTATTATTTCAATTGTTAATTACCATTAAAATTTATTATTAATTATTATTATTTTTAATTTTAAGCCTTAAAAGTATCAAATCGTTTTGTAATGTAAAGCGCTTTTTGCAATAAATTGACTTAATGATACCGAAAATTGTTTTAATTGTAATTTTCACATATTTTCGTTTTCTTAGTAATTAATAGAAATAAAGTGAAAAACTAAACTATATGAACTATAGAATGTCTAAAGCAAACAAAAAACCACGGAAAGAAACTAATACTATTAATAAAGTTTTGTAAATATTAAAGCACAAAAACAAAAAAAAAGTATTAATGTTTTGTTATTTATCAAAGCAAAAATTAATTAATTGACAGCATTTGTGTCGCACATTTGCGTTTATAACTGTTTTTACACGCCTCTTGTTTGTTGTATCTGAGTAAAAGTAAATGAATGAAACATTTGAAATGTGTAAAATTAAGTAAAATAGTATTAAAAACTTAGATACTCATATTCAGATTAGTTGGATGATTATTTGTAATTGGCCTTTGTGTTGACAAAAAGCGCTCGCTCAAATTGTAAACAATGAACTTAGCAAAAAAAAATAATAATATGATAAATGTTAATAAATTGTACAAATGCAAAATGCAGCTTACTAATGCATCATTAAAACAAAAAAAAAGTAAAGCAAACAATTTTGAATCGGTTTGTAGCAACTTAAATCTAGAGTCAAAATTTTTAATGTGGCCATTCATGAAATCTTTAAAAAGTAAACTAAAATTGAAGAGATTAACCCAGCATGACGGCAAAGAGCAGTCAAAACAAAAATGCAACAAAAACGACAAACTGTAGAAAAAAGAGTGTATTCAAAAAATGAAGCAACTAAAAAACACAAAGGCTTAACCATAAATTAATCATCTCATCTAATCGAAAGAAAAAGATACACAAATTTTTATAATCATTTCGCGTTTTCATTTGCGCCCAGTCGAAAGCGAATTGTTCAAAAATGCTTAAAAATTTCATTTTATTTGTTTTCCCTCAAATACAACGCAATAACATGATATGAAATTTAGTACAGAGAAATTTTACTTAAAAAAAAAAAAACACGAAAAATGCTGCTTTTTAAAGTCATGTTTTGTTGTTAATCTCTTCGCAAACTTTCTTAAAGGTTTCCTGGAATAAGTACTACAACTGATCCTTTAAAAACACAAGGTAGGTGCTGCGCTGTCAGGTATAATGATATTTGCTACTTGCTCAACAATACCGCATCTGCATGTATGTATGTATATACTATTTGCATTTTGCATTTTTACAATAAATATTCGTAAGTTAGATATCAAAAAGTAATGGTAGTTAAAAATTAAGTTAACTTGTAAATATTGAGTCTTATGTTGTTGTTGTAGAAGCAAAGAAACCCCATAAGGTATTTAATGACTCTTGTGGCAACAATTGAGTGCTATGGTGGACTAAAAATTCTCTAAAAATTTGGAAAAGTGCCGAAAAAAACAAAAAAAATCGTTACGAGGTGCGAAATAACCCGACCCGTTGGTTAAGACTAGATATACGTTTCCTCCATTATTGCGAAAGATGCATAGCACCAACATTGTATTCAACAGCATTACAGCCAGAGCAAATAATTGACTCCCTCTATCCAAGAGCATTCCCTGTGCTTAGACCATTTTAGTGGTACTCCAATTGGCAATGGTGGTCTTTATCAGTAGAGTGAAGCTAACCTCCATAATCTCATGGCTGCTCTATATTGGCAACTCGACCTCTACCTCGTAAACTCAGCCAGATATTCTACTCTGCTTAGCTTCCGAATATCTGCCGCCAAAGCAAGAGCCACACTTTTTCACAAAGTATCGCTCATCTTGAACATTGATGTCAAACGTACGACTTTCAACATACCCAAAATTATTTGGCTCCATCACTAAATCGCTCCCAAATGCAATCCGAATTACTTTCATTGTGTGCCATGTTGCTCCGTGCCTCCAACGCTTTTCGGCGCACCTACCTTCTTATTTGGCGCTGTAACCGCTTAAGCGATTTTGGCTGAGTTCAGCAAAGCACGCCAGTCGTTTCTCTTCTGTGCCAACTGACGCCAATTGGAAATGCCAAGTGAAGCCAAGTCCCTCTCCACTTGGTCTTTCCATCGCAGAGGGGACCTCCCTCTTCCTCTGCTACCACCGGCGGGTTCCGAGTTGAATACTTTCAGAGTTGGAGCGTCGGAGTCCATGTCATTGTAAAGCTCATACAGCTCATCGTTCCATCGTCTGCGGTACTCGCCGTCGCCAACGCGTAAAGGCCCGTAAATCTTTCTCTCGAACACTCCAAGAGCCGCCTCATAGGATGTTGTCATTGTCCATGCTTCCTCGCCATATACCAGCACGGGCATTATGAGTGACTTATAATAGAGTGTGGTTTTCGTACGTCGAGAGATGATTTTACTCCTCGATTGCCTACTCAGTCCAAAGTAGCACTTGTTGGCAAGAGTGATTCTGCAGTGAATTTCGATGCTGACATTATTATCGGTGTTAATGCTGGTTCCCAAGTAAACGAAATTCTCCACTTTCTCGAAATTATAACTGTTAACAGTGACGTGGGTGCCAAGGCGCGAATGCGCAGACTGTTTGTTTGATGACAGGAGATACTTCGTCGCCCTGTCTGAAACCCCGTTTGGTAGTAAACGGCTCGGAGTGGTCTTTCCCAATTCTGACGGCAACTGATAGGCAACTCCTTTTAGTGCTATCGAAAACGGCTTTGAAGTCGACAAATAGGTAGGGAGTGTCAATCCTTTTCTCGCGGGTCTCTTCCGAAATTTGGCGAATTGTGAACACCTGGTCTATGGTGGGTTTTCCAGGTCTAAAGCCACACTGATAAGGCCCAATCAGTTCTTAGACGGTGGGCTTCAGTCTTTCACATAATACGCTCGATAGGACCTTGTAACCTATGCTGAGAAGGCTGATCCCGCGGTAGTTGGCACGAATGGTGGGATCGCCTTTCTTGTGGATTGGGCAGAGCACACTTAAATTCCAGTCGTCGGGCATGCCTTCATCTGACCATATTCTGCATAAGAGTTGATGCATGCACCTTATCAACTCCTCGCCACCGTACTTGAATAGCTCACTTGGCAGGCTGTCAGCTCCAGCAGATTTGTTATTTTTCAAGCGCGCTATTTCTATTCGTACCTCGTCATAGTCAGGTGGTGGTACATCGACTCCATCGTCATCAGCTGCTCAGTGCTGCTACCATTCAGTAGGATGGAAAAGTGTTCCCTCCATAATTTAAGTACGTTCTGGACATCAGTCACTAGGTCGCCTTTGTTGTTCTTACAAGAGTTCGCCATGGTCTTAAAACCTTCCGTAAGTCGCCTAACTCTGTGATAAAATTTTCGGGCATTCTTCCTGTCGGCCAGCATTTCAAGCTCTTCGCACTCACGTATTTCGGCTTGTCTCTTCTTATTGCGGCAAATACTTCTCGCTTCCCTCTTCAGCTCCCTATAACGGTCCCACATGGCTCGCGTTGCGTCCGATCGCAGCGTGGTCCTGTAGGCGGCATCTTTTTTCTCTGCAGCTTTCTGACACTCCTCATCGTACCAATTGTTCTTTCTGGCTCGCTGAAATCTGACTACTTCGGCGTCGGGGGAACGGGAAACATGGTTCCACTGCTCGCAAATATCGCTTTGTTGTTGACTGCTCTGTGAGAGCAGGTGTGAGAGTCGAGTAGCAAACGCATTGTTGTTGATTATATGGCGGGGCAGCGCTCGTATGTGCTGAAGAGACCGTTGAACGTCTCGTCCTTCTCTTCCCTCGGGGCATGGGCGCAGATGAGCGAGATGTTGAATCTCGCTTTGTTGCGGATTGTGGCTAGACGCTCGTCCATCGGGGTGAACGGCAGTTCTCGACGACGGAGTCTCTCCAACCACAAATCCAACTCCTTTACATGGCAGCTGTAGCAAGACGTCGCAAGGCCCCAAACATTTTTTGCCTTGCCCCGTCCAACGCGCTTCTTGGATGACTGTGTTCTCAGCTTTTGTCTGTACAAGGACATCAATCAGCCGGGCAGCGGCACCTTCCCCGTTAAGGGTCCGGACATTTCAAGTACATGCCCTCAAATCGTAGTCCTTAAAACGTTTGCCGTGGTTGTCATCAAAAGGGGGTTCTCATCCGAGGCTTTGGCATTATTTTTCATTGAAGCCTGTTTTCACGTGGCGGGTCCCAAATCCAGCGGACAACCCATTGCTGGGACGAGGGTGGTTTCGCTACCGGATGAACGTTTATATAGCGAGCCGTTTGCTCCAAGATAGACAACCGCTTGCAAAGGAACACAACACGCACATGATGAATCACTCCAAACCCACTTGACTGACAGCCACACTGCCACCTATGTAGGAGACATGGGTAAGAGAAATATGCGAGCATCTTCAATTTTCGCGAGGCGGCGCTCAACATTCAATCTCTGATTTGCGTACTTGCTTGCCTGCACAGCACTTAAATTCGGCATAAGACTCAATATTATTTAACATTTGTCTCTGCCAGTAGCTACTTACAGCATTTGTAAATGTCCATCACTTCATACTTTGAGCTAATTTTGCCTTCCGCAACACTTGCAGGCGTCCTTCCTAGCTAAGACAACGGTGACTGAACCAAGTAGCAGTAGCGTTGAAGTTAATGCCAATAAAATTGATGCAACAAAAAACCAAGATAAGTCAGACTCAACCATACTACAAGACAATCAAATTCAACAACAACAACAACAACAAATAACCCCAGGGGGTAATAGCACAATTATAAATAGTCCTAGTGCGGGCACTGGAACGCAGGATTTGATTGTAACTTCACCAGGATTTATACAAATTTGTAAGTGCAAACGTTTTAAGTCCACTTCTATTCGCTAATTTATGTGTTTTGTAAAATATCCACATTCTTTCAATGATTGTTTCCCCAAAAAAAAATAGCAAACAACAAAAATGTACTCACTAAAGGCAGCTCTAATATAACGGTTATGCACGATGAAAAACGCAACCTGCAGCTGGATAAATCCATCACACAGCAACAGCTGCAAACAATAATCGGTACACCTGTCAGTAGTGTTACTACGAGTAGAAAGCGATACCTTTACAAAACTAAAAATGAAAATGGTGACTGGATCCAACAACCGCAGCAGTTGCAACGCACACCGAAAAAGTCAAATACAATAAGTGATCAGAACGTCATCACCGCATATTCAACAAATAATACGCTCAGAGATAGCAGTGCTAAGAAGGGTGATTTATTATTGCTCGATGACAATGAGCAACGTAATCAAGCATTAAATGTAAGTTTTTCTCGTGTGTGGCATTCATTTTCCATAAATATTGCAAGGCTTAAAATGCTTAAAAAAACGCATATGAAGATTTACATTTATTAAAAAACATATTTTTATTTGTATCACTGTTGCTGTTATGCATGCTTAAATGATCGTTTACATTTAATCAATTTTATTATATTCTCTTATGCTGCTTTACAGCAAACACTCGAGCGTCACAAAGATCTCCTAAAGAAGAGCATATTGAAGAAACGTTCGCTCTTGGAGCGTAATTTGCAGCATGAAATTAAGCACGAAATGAATACAGAATTATTAAGTTCCTCAGAGAAGGTTGATGCAGATAAAAAATTCGGCAATACCTCTAGTGGAGGTGTGGGTGGTAGTGGTAGTGGTAGTGGCGCAGCTGCTATTGGCGGCCGTCTAATGACCAACGAAGCAAAGAAGTAAGTATACAATCATGTTTGGTGAAAGAATTTGAATTGGTTTATAGCCGAGTGGTTAGAGGGTTGCATATTTCCACCCAATAGAACCAGGAGGAACATTAGAAAACAATTTTTTTTTTTATAATAGAGGTAATCAGCCTCATTTCGAGGTCTTGTCGAATACTAGTCGTTTTTTGAGAGTAGAGTCGTATCGAAAATTTCATAGCATTGGCTAAAAATTGATTCAACTAGTGTATTAAAATGGGAAAACTTTGCAGCACTGGAGAGTTTTCGACAGTTTTCGTCGTCTACCTTTTCGGCCGTGCATTTTGGCATAATTTACGACGTACGCAATGACGTTGAATAATATTATTGCGTCCATTAAAACAGTTACATGGATCACTAATGTTCTTTTGTTTCAATTCTTCTTAGACCAAATAAACAAATGAAATATCACCATGCTCCTCAATCACCTGCAATGACACCGTCCAAAAATCCCCATGCCAGATCACAAAAGAAATTCAATAAAAAGAAAGAGAAATTGTATTGCATTTGCCGCACACCATACGACGATACAAAGTAAGTTATTTTAGTCCAAAACATGCCAAAAATAATAACCAAATTTGCTACGTAACCAAAATTTGCACTCTCGTTCCAATTAGATTCTATGTTGGATGTGATCTGTGCAGTAACTGGTTCCACGGTGATTGCGTGAACATTACAGAGGAGGCGTCGAAAAAACTATCTGAATTCATTTGTGATGACTGCAAACGTGCACGCGAGACTCAAGAACTATATTGTTCATGTCGCCAACCCTATGACGAGTCACAGTTCTACATTTGCTGCGATAAGTGTCAAGATTGGTTCCATGGACGCTGTGTGGGCATTGTGCAAAGCGAAGCCGAATTTATAGATGAGTATATTTGTCCCCAATGCCAGCGCAACAACTCTGTGAACTTGGCGAATATGAAGAATTTGTCCGAAAACGAGACGATCGAATTGAAGAAGCTTATCAAGCAAATACAAGTAACACGAAAAACAATGCTCTTTAAATAGTTTTGTAAGATTTGAGTAAACATTTTTATTTTTTACTTGTAGGCACACAAGAGTGCCTGGCCATTTATGGAACCAGTTGACCCAGAAGAGGCGCCCGACTACTATAAAGTCATAAAAGAACCTATGGGTGTGTATTAAATAACATATTTTTTCAAATTTTTTTTTACCTTTTTCCTGTTTCAATAGATCTACAAAAAATTGAAAAGAAATTGGATACAAATGCATACACAAAATTATCGGAATTTATTGGTGATATGACAAAAATATTCGACAACTGCCGCTACTACAATCCAAAAGATTCATCGTTTTATAAGTGCGCCGAAACTTTGGAAGCATACTTTGTGCAAAAAATTAAAAATTTCCGGGAAACTGTGGNCAATTTTTTTAATACCGAAGGAACGAGCCTGTTAGATGCGGCATTACTGCAGCAGTGATGAAAAATCGCAACACGGTTGCAACTGCCCGACCGATAAAACGTTGCTAGAAATTTACACCGAACATGATAACTTTACTAATTCGCGCACCACTGCGGTTGTGGGTTAAAATTAAAATTTAATAGCCGCATACCATCGTTTCTTAGAATTCTCCCAGCTAGATATGACAGCATCAAGAGCGGCCGTTTGCGTGCTGTTAATAAAAAAAATAAGAAAAATGACAGAAAATCGAAGCCGCCAGAAATGTGTAAGTACATGTTTTCTAGATCTGTCAGCACTAATCCTTCGTGGCCTCCACATGTAAGCTTTTCAAGGATGCACTAGTTATCTGTGTACTTCGTAGTTAAAACAAGTAAGATGGAAAATATGCAAGAAGCTTCTGCAGTGGCCTGCAAGCAACGCCCACGAAAATATTCTTTTTACTGATGGAAGAGGATTAGCAGTGTTCAATAGACAAAGTGAAAGTGCTAGAACATTCCAAAATGCAACAAGATTTCTTGGATGGTGTGATGATATTTATTTTTAATTTTGGTAACGAAAGGCGCAAAAGATGAGTCGGAATGTTTTACCACTAGTAAGGTACGTGTAAATGTCTAGTCACCAATACATGTATGCTTCCAACTATTGTCTGCGTTGACTACATTTCATAAATGGAACGGATAATTTTGAGATTAGGGGTGGTATTATCACTTGCGAAGCGAATGATTTTGGCGAAGCGAACGGTTTGGCGAAGCGAATTAAAAGGCAGAGAAGGTTTTAAAAGTGTTCGCGATGCAAAGAACTTGCACAAGCTGGTAAAAGCGAACACTCTTAATGCATATTTAAGTTGCGTTCGCCAATCCATTCGCTTCGCCAAACCGTTCGCTTCGCCCAATTCATGCGCTTCGCAAGTGATAATACCGCCCTAGTTCTGAATCAATTTGGACTAGCAAGACTTGTGACACCACTATGGGACTTTGTGCCTAGAATTTGATAGTCTTCCGCTGCCTGAATGAAGCACTAATATTTCCGGGTCCATTTTGGAATGTTACTTCTTTGCGTGACTGCATGGTTTTAAAACTAGTTTCAAATTGGTCCAATATGGTTGGGATTGCGAGTAGAATTCGCAATTTACCCCCCAATTTCGCTGCGCTAATTAACCCTTAATTAGACGCATAAAGAAAATCACACAATTAGTCACATGGGATCCCGAGTGACCCCAATAAAAGTTTGAAAAAAAAAAGTTTTACAAATAAAAAAAAACGAAGTGTGTATTATCAAAAATATTCAAGTATTCTATTATGATTTATTCTATTATCGTTAATTTAACAAAAAAAAAAAAAAAACAAAAACATAATTTCGACTTCAAACTTAAAAAAGAAAATTAAAAACTTACCTTCACCAAAAAATGTTACGTTATTGGTCGCATGGGGCACTCAAGAGAGTAGCGACACATGTTCTAGCCGTTTAAGAAAGGAAAGCATAACTTTGACTTCAAACTAAGATAAAAAAAAATACCTCCGCCAAAAAATGTCACGTAAATGGTCGCATGGGTTCAGGACTTAAGAGAGTAGCGACTCATGTGTACACGCCTATGTTCTGGAGTCAAGTGCTGTTAATAGATAAACGCAAAAACTTCTCATTTAATGACGTTCTGATGTACACATATCATTGATCTGTGTGCGGTGTCTCCAACTGCATATTTGCTTTTGGACCGTCACCCAGGGAAATTACTAAAACCGAATTCGCCCCTACTAATAGTACTATCCTCACTTACTATAATTTTTGTTGCCAATAGTTTCTTATGAAACTAAGCGACGTAGTATGTTTATTATTTAGTTTCAAACAACTTATTTATTGACTTATCTTAGCAACACTAAAAAACTACAGATAATTTTCCATCCTTTGGAAACAAATTAGTTCAGCGTTTTTAAATCAAGCAATCACGGAGTGAATTTGTGACACTGCATATATTTTGTTAAAATTGTTTATATACAACGAAAAAGGAATTATTGCTTTTACTCTTGAAACTATCGACGTCGGTCGGACCTAAGAGGATAAAAAAAAACTGAAATATAAATTTTCTAAAAGCGCACTGAAGAAAAATAGATTAATCGGATACATAATGTCGCTGGTCTACATAACCCGTCACAACGAGAATATCAATCACTTGGAAAACAAGTCTGATTATTATCAATTGCTACACAACAGCTTTGTTGGAAGACCTAAGAAGTATGCAGATAAAAAGAAAAAAATTAATGCCGTTATAAAATTGCCAGATGGCAAACAATTATTAACTGGTTCACAAAAGAGCGAACATAAGACAATGGGCTACAGCGAGACACCATTGCGTGAGCCATGCGAATTTCTACGCAAAAATGGCGGCGTCAAGTGGCAACGTAAACGAGACCATACCTGTCCCAAACGTGATGCACTCATGTCGCCAGTACCACGCTTGGAAGATTTGAAGAAGGAGAAGCGCGACAAAGAAAAGAAGAAAGTGAATTTTATCAAGAAAAATGTGCTTTGCATTAAGGATGCGGCGGCCAAATGGCATCCGCCGCAATATATAGATTTTCATACAGGCACTCCAAGAAAGTTGCAAAATTCCGGACTTGTGCCACAATATGTATGCTCGGGAGTTTTTGGTAAGGTACCCTGCTATTTGCGTGCGCTAAAGCGGCATACGCTTGAGGCATGCAGAATGGAGCAGACTCAAATGACAGAACGCTGCAAATTCAATGAAGCGTCCATACGCCAATTGCCGCCAGAGGAGCGTGAGAATATATTGATGGTAAGAGGAAGAAGGAAGTGTAACTCACGTGAGTGGTATAACAATGGTTGGGAACAGCTCAGATTTAAAGAAAAAAAAAACACGTTTTTGAAACGTTTTTTGAACGTAAATTTATGAAGAGCTTTTTAATTTAAATATTTTTTCAGGGTCTTAAACAACATTTTAATGATGTATTTAAAGCGTACCAAGCTGGTTCACTCTATACTGATACCATCTCGAAACGATTGAGGAAGTCAAATTTGGAAAAGGAATTGCGCCAATTGGAACATGATATTTTTCTCCTCGAATCTAATCCAGTAATATATGTATCTGAATTTTAATTCTCAATAAAGCGAACATTTAAAATTATTTTACAAAATTAATTACTATACGAATGAGGGTACGGCCCCCAAGATCCTAAGATGTATACCATGATAGTACGACCAATGGTGTCCTATGGGGCAGTAAGTTGGTTTTCGAGAACGCCGTAGCCGCACTCAGGTTGTCTCCCACCGCATGCCCGACGATAGTACATACTATAGGTAGTTCTGAAACTACTCTCCTAAACTTTACATTAGATGATGGCTATGGCAGAGGTAACGTCCTGTCATCTAGAAATATAGGGAATTTCGGATCCCAACTAGCCGTTTTTCGCAGAGATGATATAAATAAGGCCACTGTTTCTGAAAAACAAATTCAAAATAAGAGCTCTGATTCCCTAGCATCTTCAAAGCATGCCTTTCGAATTCACGTAACTGTGTTTCTCTTTTTTAATTGCTTAAAATACGTCTCGCTTTCCTATTCAACCCAATGTAACAGTCCCTCACAGCTAGAGTTGCGTCCGATTGTAGCGTGGCCGTTGGCTGTCCGCTGTGATCGAGTTTTTCGAATAATAATAATAATAGATCGATCGATATTCTTACGACTGAGCCAAATACCACAAAATACCATTTTTCGGGCTTCGGAGAAGTCAATCAGCAAAAATCATCTACTTACTCATCCTGGCATTAAAATCGCAAGGTAGAATTTTAGTCTCGTGTCAGGACAGCGTTCACGTAAGAACGACAAGGTCGGAAACGAAGTCTTCCCAACACAGAATTAGCGCTCCTTGACCTGGCAAGTGTAGTAGATGTCGCCGGTTCCGTCGTGTTTATTAACTTGTCCCGACTATCGCATCCGCAGCCGAGCCAAAGGTGCGAATATTCCTCAAACCCTAGTCCTTCAATGTTCACCGTGGTCGTCATCAAAAGGGGTCTCATCCGAGGCACTATTCATTGCAGTCATTTTCTTTCGTGACCGGTACCTACCTACACCCAGCGCACAACCAGAAACTGGTAAAATTTTTATTGCATGTACATTTACGCGAACGCTTTTTCCGACAGACAGACACCGGAATGAAGCCGCACTTCATGCTGAAAAGATGTTTCAGACTCCAGTGAACCCTTAAACCGAATTCGTCGGATTGAGACACATCAAAGCAATGTCTGCCATGTCCAAAGGCTCCACACGGAGATTCGTACATGCGACTCCCACGTTGCCGAAGTGTAGTTTCCACCGATTTTAAGAGTTTAGATTAATAAAATGTATGCGAAATGCATACTAAATTCGGTTTTAAACTGTAGAAGGATGAGCGACTAAAAACTATTCACACTCACTTATTGAACTAGAAAACGACATTGAAAATACCATGGATAATCGATAATCGAGTAACAGTCGTTTATCTACTACTAATCGACACTCGCGTTAGGGGTGCTTGTGCTTAACTAGCGTAATAGTACCACTTCGTAAATTAGTTGTCGAGGGAAACATTCCGAATTTGTGTTCATGTCAGAATGCAATGTGTATACATATGTAATGCTATGTGGTTTATGTTTATTGAATTTTGTTCATTTTTTAGTAATAAGATGCCATAAGTCATGAAAACTTTAGGAAATATGCTGAAAATCTACAATCTAAAGACATACAAGTGTATTTAGTATAATATTTTATGAAAAAACACATAAACGTTTACAGCGTCAAAAGCAGTTACTTTGCTTTTTTTTGTTTTTTTCTAATCTTCACTCGCTGCAGACTTCTGAATGGTTATCCCAAGCATTAACCTTGAAGCACCAACGAGAAAAAACAAATTTAAAATGTATTTACATAAATATCTATCATAAACATACCTGACACTCCCTACTACAATACCATTGATTGCCACAACCGGCGCATACAAAGCGCGCTTCATGCATTTTGCACTCTTGACACAATTGTAGATGATGATCATTGTTGTGCACGTCGCGCATTGATTTATGTGGAGTGGATTTTACATAATCGGACATATCGTAGTATGTGTTGGATGGAGAATTCTAAAAATATTAAATATATGTACATATAAGCCATTATTAAGAGGCACGTGAAATGAAAAATGGCGACATTGTTGCAACTGCCCAACTGATAATACATTGCTAGAAATTCACACAGAACGTGATACTTTAATAATTTGCCCAACACTGCGGTTGTGATTGCAATTCGAACAAGACCTAAATCTCTGACTTATAAGCGTGTAATTTAATATTTCGATTTTACTCAATTTATAACTACTTACCACATCCAGTGCCGTTCGAAGTAGTCCTGCTTTTGTATTTTGTATTCTTTGTGGATAGCGATTTACACAGTTCACTGGCGTGATGGAAATTTCATTGCAACCGCCATCACTTTGTAGACGGTAGTAACTTTTTTGGCTATCTGTGTTAAATTTAAATCCTTGTGTAATTGGCGCACTGGGCTTAACATGTAACGAGCTATTATTTCGAGATGATTTACTAAGCAATTTCTCCAATGTTGGTGTATAATTGGATCCATTGCCATTATATGATGTTTCCATAAACATACTATTCGCATCAACACACTGTGTTTTCATTGCCGTAGACATGTATTAGTGAATATATTGCGAAATATTGATAACAAAATTTGTACTCACATTTGGTGGCGTACTAAGCGCTCTCACACTGTAACCAGCATCGCTTGCTTTAATACGCTTTCCGACGCGTGGAAAAACAACGGGATTTTGTTGCCGAAAATCAGCAACCATGCTCTTTACGTCTATAAATTGCCCCTGTCTACCTACTCTTGATTTGATTTTTTGTTCCAAATACTGATATTTTTGCAGCTCTGGGCTATCATCATTAAATGCTGTGTGGTGAAGGGGTGGCGAATCGCTTTTGACATCATCCATTTCATAATTTGAGGCTTCAGCGCGCTGTAGAATGTTGCTGGATATTAAAATGCTTAAAAGATAAAGCTGTTTAATAGAAATTTACAACCATTTTCTAATATTAAACAAGTCCATACTTTTGTAAACGATTTGTATTGTTGCGTTCCTTTTGCAATTCTTCTGTCTTCATACTAGCACGACTTTCAATTAGCTGGTGCGTGGTGGAAAGCCCTATATTGACCGAAGTTGTTGATGGCGATTGCGACTCCGACAAATATGTTTCCAATTCTTTAAGTGCTTGCAAGCTATATTTATATTCATCGAATTTACGCTCTTTTATGCCAATTATCTGCTTAGCACGCGATAATCTTCCCAACATCTCTTCTTTAACTCTTTTCAAATTCAACAAGCGATTCCATTCTGTTTCTTTTGCTTGCAAAATCTCATTCAGTGTTTGAATGTCCAACATTAGTCGTTCCATATTTTCATCTACTGCATCTAATGTGGTACTGTTATGTTTTACATGATTTCCAATAACTTCATCGTGTTTGGGAAACATTTCATTGATTTGTCTGTATAATTGTGACGAAGTTGGCCGTTCCGGTTGGTGTTTCTTATTTTCGTTGAAATTTGTTTCTAGGTCAGGTGTTGGGGAACGCGCCCTTTTTTGAGATTTTTTGTTTATTGATTCGGTTTTGATCTCCTGATATGAATTTGAATTAGTTAACAGTTTAATTAAATCAACAAATGTTTTCTTACCTCCAAATCTGGCTTTTTGAACTCCTCAATTTGTTTTTCTAACAATTCTATTCGCCCTTTAACCACTTCAGCTGGCTTTTCAAGCACCTCCTTTGTTTTTTCAACTACCTCCTTGGGCTGTCCAACTACCTCCTTCGGCTTTCCTACCACTTGCTCGGGCTTTACAACCACCTCCGCCAGCATTTCCACCTTCACATCATTAGCTGTGTCTTCAATATCTTCTTCGTATATTTCTCTATTTTCTTCTTTACTCTTAATCGGCGAGCTATATTCCACATCAGATTCGTCTAAATCTATGGTTTCTGATAAATTTTTACTCAATTTATCTTCTTTGCAGGTATTAGCAATTTTAACTTCCTTTTCACGCCTGTGAGATTCCTGTACAGGCGCTTCCTTTTTTCTCAAGCATAGCAAATACTCTTTACTCTTTTCGCGTTTCGCCTTACCATGAAGCCTGGTTTGGATACAAAATTTGATAAAATTTATTATTAATTTTATTAATTCTATCAAAAAGTATATCCAAATGGGGACAAGTATGTATTTACCATTTCAGTGATCTGGTCTTGTATTTACTGCATAATTTTCTTCTAAAAGGCAGTCTTCGTTCCCTTTTATTAGACTTCCTTGATGGTGGTCTGTTGTAAGAACGTTCAGCGTTCCTCGGCTTGCCATTATGCTGTGAACTAATAGCAGCGTTCATTAGATCGTCGTCATCCTCTTCGCTGTACTCATCACTGCTTATAATATTTTCTGTATCATCGTATATATCGAGACTTGACATTTTGAGGAGCCTAGTTAAGGATGTAAAATCACTTACAACTTAATTAATATTTTACAATCTAATAAGTATCGAAACAAGCAATGGAAACAGCGTACTTAATTTACGCTTGCCCATGCGACTTCGGTTTTTGCAGCCGGCTTTGCTCAGTAAAATGTTTGGCAATTTATTATTCGCTTTGTTGATTGTTTCTCATAAAAATGATAACAAAATACTTACGCTGCTTATGTAGACGAAAACTTTTTCACAATTTTTCAACGCTAAAACTATTTTTTTGCATCAAATTTGCTTTGATTAATAAAATCTGTAATTGGAATTAGATGTCATAGCGATGTCAGACACAATGCCACAAAATCGATAAATGTTTATAAGGGTTGCCTCGCTAGATTTTAAAAATATTGTACATCGCAGCAAATTAGCATGTAAATCCAAATTAACACAAAAATGTAACAAAAAAAAACGAATTATTGAACAAAGAGTGCTGTGCAACTGACATTGTTGTATTTAATAATACCTTCCCTATTGTACAAGCTTTTTTATATATGATTTGGTACATTTTAGCATCCAAGTATAACAGTTTTTGCATTACTGTACTCGGTTACTTTTCTGCAAGTTCCCACACTACTATTAATCGATTGTTGGTTTTGAAATGCAACTCTGTTCGGACCTCTTAATCATTTTAAAGATTACGACTTTCGAACAACACCTATTTGTCATTGCTAGATTGGTCACTTACTTTTTATGTGAGATTTGTTTAAAGACTATAATAAATAGTAAATTTTTATGGAAATGACATCGTATGTGCGTGCAATGTACGATTTCTCCGGTGAGCCGGGCTCATCGGAGATTTCAATAAGCGTTGGTGAAATCCTAGCTGTCACTCGAACGGATGTTGGAGAAGGTTGGTGGGAGGGAAAGAATAGTCAAGGAAAAGTTGGTCTTTTTCCAGCAGCCTATGTGGAAGTGATGTCAGCCGCTGAGGCACAAAAACTGAACCAAACTAGCTCTGTAAGTAACACCACACCTGCAGCCGTAATGCCTGCAACGACCACCACGAATTCCACAGCAGCTGCTACAGCTGATGCCGCAAATAGGTATGACCAAACCGCTGATGATATTGACGATTGGGAGGACGACTGGGATGATGATAATGATACATACTCAGAAATAGGGCCCAGTGGTGGGGCAAAGTCCAGTAATCAAGCTGCACACACTAACGCACTTACACATTCCGCTAGCAACTATGATAATAAAAATCTACCTGCTGCTCCGATGGATGACTCTATATCAATAGCGTCAGCAGCCGCCCCCAACAACACAGCCACTTTGAAAAAATCTGGTATGTTTGGTAAAAGTTCCGATTCATATATACTAGGCTTGGGCAACAAGGAAAAACTCTCTGATCATGAAATTGTGCATATCACATGTGTGGATAATTTCTATTATTGGCAAACCAATCATCAAACGTATGCTGTAGTCGTGGCTAGCCCAAAAAAGGAATCAAAATTTAAGGGGATGAAAACGTTCATTGCATACCAATTAACGCCAAGCTTTAATAACATATCTGTAAGTAGTTTCTTAGTACAATACATAGTACATATTTAAACCGAAAAATAACCTTTTATTAAGCAACATTTGGAAAAAAAATCCTATTAAATGCATACCCTAAAAAAACTTCAAACTTTAATTATTTGCTAACCGGCATGTTTAGAACAGATGTTTACATGCATTTATTGACACATATTTCATTGCAGGTATCAAGACGTTACAAACATTTTGATTGGCTACACGAACGTTTAGTGGAAAAGTTTTGTCTCATTCCCATTCCACCGCTGCCAGACAAGCAAATCTCAGGCCGATATGAAGAACAATTCGTGGAACATCGACGTGTGCAATTGCAAGAGTTTGTCGACTGGGTGTGTCGTCATCCTGTGCTTTCACAATGCGAAGTGTGGCATCATTTTCTGACCTGCAACGATGATAAGATGTGGAAATCGGGCAAAAGGAAAGCCGAACGTGACACATATGTCGGTGTCACCTATTGTTGGGCTATATCGCCACCCGAGAAGACACTGTTGCCATCGCTTGTTGATGCACAAATGGAGAGTTGTTTGCAGTTTGTACATGCGATGGATATATCAGTACGTAATCTTCTGGCATTGTCTAATGACACTGCGAAACGTTATCAAACACAATGTAAAAAGGAATTCCAACGTATCGGCGATGGTATGTCAGATCTGGCAAAGGCATTGAATATTGACGAACGACGCGCACCATCAACAACAACTGCACTATCGGAGAGTGTTGGACGTGTTGGCGGCATTTTCATAGGCGTGGGACAATTGTTTGGCGATCAACCAAAATTGGACTGGATACCATTTTCGGATCGTTTGCATATATACAGGTAACATTTCAAAAAAAATTTAGGACAGTATTAGTATGTCTAAGTTATTAAAACTTGAAAAATTATTGGAAAAGGTAGTGTTTTTATAATATCCGTAGCGTATACTTTGAATACACACGTTCCTATCAATTCGGATTCAGTGATCGCAGTGCAGAAAAAACGGACTACGATGAATTCTGTGATAGCCACCATTATTTGGCTACACAACGCTCATAGTTAAGTTGAAATTAAAAACACTTATGCCTGCGGGTAATAATAATAAACAATGCAACAACAACCACAAAGTGTTTGAACTAGTTCACAGTTGCAAATAAGAGTTTATCTAACGTCATGAACTTATCTTCTGCAACTGCTTCATTCGCTTATCAATCGTTTTTTATACTTACTATGTATATAATAGAGTCATATCCTCATATTGATAAATACATGTATAATACTAAGTATATAAGTATGCACATACATGTGTACACTGTACACATTTTAAATGTTACATTCTATCAACGCTTTCATTCGTGCACTTGTTTTCTTGCATTTCAGAGGTGTCCTCAATAGTTTCCCGGACATTCTTTCTACACATAAAGGGGCAATGCAAAAACGCAAAGAATGCGAACGTTTGACTGCTGAACAAAAGATGAGTAATGCTCAGATGACCGATGTAAATCGTCGTACCGATGTTATTTCCTATGCTGTAATGGCTGAAATGTCGCATTTTAAACAAGAGACGTGATACACATTTGAAACAGGCGCTAAAATCATTTATTGAGGAACAAATTAAATTTTATTCAAATGTAGTTAATAGACTTCAAGAAGCTTATCGTCAATTTGACTAACTTTGCTAATTGCTCTTATAGCTTATCCCTGAGCTTTGAACGCTGCTGCTCGTCGCTGCTTTGTACTGCACATTAGTGAGTGTTTGTGTGAGATCACGAAAAACAAAAAAAAAAAACAAAAAACAATAGCAAACCCAACAGCACAACAAAGTTTTATCCGAAACATGCTTCATATCTTCATTAAAAAAAATCTTCTAATTGCAGCAGCGAAAACTTAAGTACCCAAAGCTGCAAATTGGCAAATGTTTCGTGCTATTTAATGTGAATAATCTGCAACTATGCTGATGTACTAACTATACATACATATGTCAGTAATGTGACACTATTATGACAAATGCTAAGAATAATATACAGATACATTGTTTTATTTCAAGATTATGAATGTGAAAGCTTTAAAACAATTTTACAAAAACAGATAAAGGTGTGATTATGTAAGAAGTCTTATATGCATAATAGTAGTGCAGATATAATTTACTAACATATGTATGCTCATTAGCTATAATAGTGTCATATCCAAAAATTAAAAACTATAGGAAAAAAGACTTTAAAGAAGTGAAGTTTACGAAGAAGAGGTGGCGGTAATTTCTGCATACTTAACTTTTTTGTTTTATGTTTAATATACTCTTACAGCAAATGAGCGATATATCTACATATCGTCACCTGAAATGCAGAAAGGTGTAACAACATCGTGAATGTAATGGAACAAGTTGTGGCTAATATTTTATTTTTTTCATAAAATGATGTGGGTAGTTGTAATTCGATGAAACCCATCATGTAAATCAAAAAGTGAATTTTGAATTTTTTATTAGTTATCACTTTTTGCATTTCAACGATGATATTTGTTACGTCTTTTTGCATTTCAGGTGACAATATACATATATAGTGATATAATTTGTTTCATGCATTTACCACTTGGGTACTTCGGTTTTTGAATGGCTCAATAAACTGTATTTGTTTCATTTATAGTATTTTATACATATATTGTGAATATTATCAAATTTGAGCGTAATAAAGTGTTAAATACTACATACATACATATATTTTATATGCAAATATACAAGTTTACACTAAAATAAAGAAAATAAATGTAATGACTCGCCTTTCAGAAAATGCGTACAAATATCTTTTATTTTTAATATCTTGAAAATTCCGCTATTACTTTGACTTAACAGCAATAACACACACCCCAATTTTTTCTCGCTCGCGGTTGTGCGAAACTACCCGTTTAGTATTTCTTTGCCGATTTTTGGCTGATGAGAGAGAGTAATTTGTGTTTCTCACAAGTCGGAGATTGGCAGGACCACGGTGCATTAAACAAGTATGATTGACAACACAGGTAGGCTCTCTTTTAAGGTACTATTATGCCAAAAATATAAAAAAACGATTTAAAACTCATAATTCTTTTTTTCATTTTGACTACAGGATGTTCTTCTGAGAGCGAGCAATGTCAAATTCAATCACACTTTGTTGAATATATTTTGGTCAGGACTTTTCGAAATATTTTGCATATAGTAACCCAGATAATAATTTAGGTAGGCCTTCTTAAGTGAAGCCATTCTAAGAGGCCTACTCAAGAAGGGTTGAAAAAAGTGCTTCCTTGCATGCCTTCTAGAAGGGCTTATCCATTTACAATTTACGCGAATGCATAAATTTATATTATTTAGCATTACAAATGAATTTCAATAATGATTTTAAGTTGCAATAACACATATTTAATATGAACTTTTAGCAAATACTTCAAAGGTGTAGATATAATTAAAGAAGCAACTTTAAAAGAACTCCTCCAAAAGGCCTGATCAAGTACGTCCTATAAAAGCGCTTCTGGAAGGCCTTCTATGGGTAGCGAAAGAAGGAGCCCTTCAATGTAGAGTGGAAGGCCTCTTGACTCTCAGGGACCGTTCGGCTTTCGGGAAGGGCTTTTAACTCCTGAAATTATCTACAGGGAATGTAATAATAGTAGCTTATAAAATACACCCTTATTGCGAGTGTCGACTAGTAGTAGATAAACTATTAGTCGATTATCGATTATCCGTGGTATTTTCGAAGTCGTGTTCTCGTTCAATAAGTGAGCGCGAATAGTCTATAGTCGCTGATCCTATTACAAACAAACAGTTTTAGAAGGATGGGCAACTGAAAACTATTCAGTCGCATGTTGAACGAGAAATCGATATTCACAATACCAGGGAAAAGCGATAATCGAATAATAGCCGTTTATCTACTACTAGTCGACACTCGCAATAAGGGTGATAGAAAAATAAGAAAATAGGAAAAAAAGTAGACCATGTAGGAAAAAATAGTGCAGAAGGAGAAGACCATGAAAGCACTTTTGCAAAGGCAATTTCGCACCCTTTTTTTACAGTCGGATATTAAAGTATGAAATATCGATGTTCTTCTCTCGAGGAAGCGATTTTTTCTGTTCTAAAGTTCACTTAGTAGCTGTTCTATGACATACCCACCGATCTGTTTCTACCAAGGCATAACAAGGTAGAAGTGATTTCGACATTTCTCTCTTTTGAACTGCGACTGAAATGTCAACTCTTAACCCTATACTATTCAAAATTTTTAATTTTTTTTTTTAATTTAAAATTTCAATTGTGTGACTGATTTTTAATTCATAATAAAATGAAAAGGAATTACGTGCGGTGCGTTGTGTTTGCTAAGAGCCAGGACAACAAACTTGTGCGTTATTTTAAACCTCCGAATTGTCAAGTGAAGCGACAACGAGGGACAAATTGCTGCGAAGATTCATTAGGAGACTCTTCACGTGTGCACGTGACTTCATTTGATGGCCATCGCAGCCGAGAGTTTCTAAGCGGACGCGTTTGTTCCCAGGTGCAGGATGTATCATACCGAATATGAAAAGAAAATCCCCCACTCATATACATGGATAGACCAAATTTCAAATGGTGGTNCGTTTGTTCCCAGGTGCAGGATGTATCATACCGAATATGAAAAGAAAATCCCCCACTCATATACATGGATAGACCAAATTTCAAATGGTGGTCTTATAAAACCTAAACCAAAATTCCTTGTCAACTTAAAGAAACTGAAAATAATCTTAAATAAATTTAATGGAAAGAAAATTTCGAATTGCAAAAATTTAATAGCTA
>NW_016161623.1:0-49748 GCF_001687245.7 Rhagoletis zephyria
ACCTAAAAGACACCTAATTCCTAGCTAATTTTTATTGATTTTTGGCGACCTGGGTCAGCTAGGTTTATGGACGTTCATAAGTCTGAGTAAAGCCGTTTGGACAACCATTAAATTGACAAAGCAAGGAAGCAGTCAACAGCGCGCTTTGGGTTATCAAGCGTTGTGTGAGCAGGTCTGCCACTCTGCGAACATATGTACATAGATAGACACATATGTATAATGGCTTTAAAATGTCCAGCAAATATAATTATTCTTGTCTGGGAACCCTATTACTTTTACGAGTACAACACTTTGTGACTACAGTACGCCAGCCACCAACGCTACCCATTTCAGAGGCACTCAGACTACGTCTCCCTAATATACGAGGAACATTTTTATATCAATTCACGTACATAACCCAACAAACTTGCTACCCAGCCGAGATATATGTACAGTACGTACATAACAGCAAACCCAGTAGTCATCAGTGTTGCCAGAACTTCTCCATAGAAGAGGCTAAACAGCCTAAATCAATGTTTGATTTGTAGCTAAAAAAACGGCAGGGATATTATTTCAGTGACCATTATATTTTCATAACAATCTCATGTTTAATGAGCGATAAAATGATCGCGTGAACCTGCCAACAAACTCCAAAGAAATTTTGCAGGACAGACAAAAAACAACTATTAGTCTTTATTTGTTGATAACAAAGTAAACCTAATATATAAATGCTTAAATACGTACTGTTTATATTTATACGCAATATTTTGTGAAAAAAAGAAAGATCTAAAAGTTGTAGGAAATGCTAGGAAAAAAGCTAGAAACTAAACAGAAAATTTCCCAGCTAAAACCAAATAAAAAAGCTTAACCTGTAATAATGCTAGCAACTACCGTGTTGAAAAACTCGCTCTGCACAACAGTGCAGAAAAAAAGGATGCAATTGAGGCAACAGCTGTCAACTGCTCTTTAAAAAAAAATCGCGGATGCCGCGCTTTGAGAAATGCTCTTCCAATTACAATGACTCGTAAATGTTGGCTGGGTAAACTCATAAATATGTATTTATAAATAAAGGAGTGCATACGGTATACTGCGTAAGGATGTATGTATGTACGAAGTAAAACTCTCAACTCTTAACTTCATTCAACTGAAGGCGTCAATTTGACTGTAAAAAGCAGACATGACTGCACATTGAATTAAAACATCATTGCACCCTCAAATCGCCCATGTATGGAAAAACATATGAATATAGTATATTAAATATACATATATGAATATACTCGTAAGTAACATTTTTTGTAGAAATATTTTTCATTAATTGCGCCCACATACACACGCGGACTAAAGGTTAAGATCCTCAGGGATTTATTTTGCCTCCGAAAGCGAATGTTTGCAATTGCCTATCGATGAACGAGCGCAGTCACATGCAGTTGATCGATATTTTGATAGCCGAGAATCCAATCCGTGACTCATAGATGTGAATCGCTTCTTTCTCATTTTGATAGATTTCTTATTAAGATGCCTATATGTATCGGTTACACTTTTTCTCTATTGTAGTACCAACGATAAGTTCTTACCTACAATTTAGGATAATCTCCACTTTATCTTCTTAGAGCATTGCAATTGAGGATACCAAAAATAAAAACATTTACGGAACATGTGATCTAACAAAGTGCTTTCGATAAATAAATGTACCGACCAGGACAGATGCTTTGATCGCGGTACCTATAGACGCATTGAGCTGTGCACAAATAACCAGGTAGGTTCTGCAATTCACTTCCAAGTGAATTTCAATAAATTGCGCTTTCCATTCAAATTGGCAGGGGTTTAAATTCACTAGGAAGTGAATTGCAGAACCTGCCTGAACGATATGAATAAATACATACGTGGTTATCGATATCATTAAATAGGAATATCGATTAATGAATCTGTTACAACATTAAAAGAACAAAATCAACGGGATTTTTTAGCAACTTCGCACTTGCACTTTACTATATTAAAATATAATAGGCTAGAAAACTACATACCAATTTTTTTTTAGAAATTCGAATCAAAAAGTTTGAAACTTACATTTTTTAATTTTTGCACAAAGTTTGAAATTTTGATTTGTACTGAGATTTTTATAAAACGAGCATTAAATAAACAAAAGAAAAATGGTCAAAGCTGGTGAAAATTTCGCAGTGATATCGTTTTATTGCAAGCTTCTATGAATATTTCACAAAATAGTAAATATAATTCTATTCATGTGCTTTTAAAAGTTACCTGCTTCATACAGAAGCTCATTTTACCCCACTCCAGACAAATAGTAATCAACTTATAACTTTACCAGACAATTATTACACTTAACTGATAAAGTAAAAGCCTTAATTTCGCTGTTAGTCCTCCGTTCATTGAACTCGCAGAAAATTCTTCTTTTTTTTTGTTTAGTTTTCTTTTTAATAAATCAACGCATTACAAATTATGGTACTTACTCCACACAAAATCAGTCTTCCAGGTAATCTCGAAAGTAAAGTACTCGCTTAAAATGCACAGAATTTGTGCCGCCGTCAACAATTTACGCCAACATATCAACTACAAATGCATTAATTTCATTGAGACTCGAGCAGAAAATGGTACAGTGGATGCTGCTCCCTCTCGTTAGCTCGCAGAGTTTTGTACCCAAACCTCGTAAGCGCCCAGGCAGCCAGCCAGCCACCCACTAATTTTTGCAGCTTGCTTTGTTTTCGTTTCGTTTAGTTTGGCGTGTTTTTGAAATATGGCGGCTTCAGATTAATTTATGGGTTTGCGAAAGTGTAACAGGCGCAATGCACAGTTGCCTAGAAAGTAGCGGGAAGAGTCATTTACAGTGGCAATAGAAATGTTTACTGCCAATTTGAGGGGGCGAAGAGAAACCTCAGTGCTAAAAGTTTTGAGAAGACTAGCGTTGAGAGTAAGCGGGCGCGGATTTTAAATTGCATCTGCATAGACATCTACATAAATATGTATGTATGTATGTATGTATGTATGTAGTACCTTTGTGTGCTGGTAAATGCTGCTTACTACCTTTAGGTTGCGAACCCCTCCCAGCCATGGGCAAAATTTACTGCAACAAAATGTAGAGGAAGTACCTCAAAGCAGCCTGCTTCACACTCAACGGCTTTCATATATACGAAGCAAACAATTTCAGTTGTTGCTGTTGCAGGAAATCGGAGTTTATTAAATGAATTGTTTGATATATATGCATGCAAAAATACTGTGCAAATGGCCTTTGAAGCAGTGCAACGTTGCAGAAGTCCCCAAAAATGGCATCCAAATAAAAGCTTGCCAATTGAGGATTTACGCGCAAGCGGTTACAAAAAAAAAAAGTTTTTGGAACATTTTCTTCTCCTTCTCATAGCAGCCGTTTTTCTTTATTAAATGCCTTTTGTTATTTTTCTTTCAAGTTTATATTTTTCGCGTTTTTGCGATTTAAACAAAAAGTGCTTGCAGTAAAGCTGGTGGATAAATAAACAACAATGGTAACAATGAATTGAGTTAATCATACGCCCAGCTCCTAAAAATTCGTGGTATGCAACTTGATGTTGGCACGCAGAGGAGGCGACCTGTAATTTTACATCGCCTGAGCACAAAAAATAAAAACAAGAACGAGTGCGGTTTTTTCACTTTATTTGATACTGAACAGTAATGCGTTAATAGTAGGAGATTCTTAAGCGTACTCCAGCTGATTTGGAGGACATATTTAAAAGCTGCTTGATATTTAAATGCGTTTGGCCGACAAAGTCCCTGACTGTACCCTGCGAGTGGCTGCCAGGCAGGCAGCTTTGGTGTCGGGATTTAGCCCCGATTTCAGCATCAGAACGCAATACGGTGAGGTGGATGGATCAGGGCAAGCAGAGGCCATTATACACCTACACATAGTACATGTGGTATAATGGGTACGCATGCTTCTAAATGACGTTCTCGTGATCGTTTCAGTTTTTCGACTGACTCTTACGAGTTGCTGATGAACGCCGTCCTATCACTGGTCGTGGGTCGGATGTTTAAATTCAAAGCTCGACAATTCTAGAAGAAGAACTTTTAAAGTCTTCAGCCACCGCATCTAGCAAAGTAGGGCTACAAACTCAATTTCAGTACAAATAGCATTCCAGTTAAAACTGCAATTTGAATATAAGGTTAGTCTATATACCTAAGAAGTGCGAGGACCTTTAGTGAATTTCGAGACTGTCGAGAAAGGCAGAGGGAATTTTCCTCAGATCGAAAATTTGCGACGACGCAGACTACCATTGTCTAGAAGATCATAGTTAACCAAACAAAGGAACCTACCGTGGAAAAAAGACAACGGTCAGCAGAAGAAAATAAAATAAAATCTCCGCGCACCCCCACCAGACCGTGGCATCGACCGAGATGACGCTTGAGCAATACAGGCAAGAAGATGCGAAACTGTTGGAAGCCATTTTTGCACCGGAGTCGAACGAGCCGGTTCAACTCGACCCATTCTGATGCAACGAGGGTGGTTTAAGTAAATCATCTAAAGGCAATATCTCCATAGGCGCCTCAACAATACAAGGAATCTTATTTGGCATATGTATTGTGAGACTTTCATAAGTAATGGCTCAGCCAGTAAAATTTTTGGTAGCTCTCTAATTTGATGCCTTAAATCTTGGGACTTTCAGGGATATTCGCAACAAAAGTCCAAACAAGACGGACTTAGAAAATACAAATTAGGAAATATTAGATAATAATAAGCCCTAACCATTAACGAAAGATGTAAGAGTTATTACTGGAAATAACTAGAGGTACCGGTTGATTGTGAAAAGGTTAGGAAGTACTAAGTCAAAAGTACTCGTTTTATACGCTTGAATGCAATTTTTAGGGACTGGTGACCGGCGGTATTTAAAGACCTGAAAGAGTTAGAGGCTGTGTAGAGAAGTAGGATATTTGAATAACGTGATATTGGGCCTTATGCATAAAAAGTGAGCTTAAGCTCAGACTCAATTTTTGCACAGAAGGGGTGAGCTCAAGCTCAAGAATTTGTACTGAAAATCGAGTCGGAGCTTAAGCTCACTTTTTATGCATGAGGCCCATTATTTGGGGTACTGACAGAACATTGATGTCGCAACGCATTATTAGAATATCCTCCAATTGTATTCATGGTCGAAATAAAGTAGTTTTTAAAGTTATTACCAGATTTTTTTTTACAGATATTGCGTTGGAAAATAATGTTTAGAGTCGACTTTATTTTGCTTATGAATATGCCACATTGAGCCGCCAAGTTGTGTTAAGAAAAAAAGAGATTCCAACACACCTCTCCAATCACTCTATTCCGCTGAATTTGTCTTGATTTTTAATTAGAAAATGACTGCTATTTTTCACAGTGCAATGGCGCTGTCAGCAAGCAAACATGCAATTTCTAATATCTACCCGCAAATGTTGGTTTGGAAAGGACTCCATTCGTATGCAAAGATCTTATTGTTCGAAATTTCTCACACTCTTTTTAACATTCATAGCAACATAAACATATCTGCACCATGTGCATGAATTGCTTATTGTAAATTGGGTTGCTTAGTCGTAAATAAAAAATCGTGTCGGCATTTGATATGCGTATGTACTTGTTTTGTTGCCACTATTGGCATTGTATTACCTAACCTAACATTTGAAGCGGTCGGTTTTTGTTTCCCGCCCCTACTTTGTACGTATATATATGTATGTAAATACAATAGGCAACAACACTCAAGTATCGATATGTGTTAGAACTAAGATTACGATTGCCATCGCAACGACCCTACAAACTATGTACTCCACTTTACACACTTGAGCTCGACACAATGGTCGTAGTAGGTGAGTGCTCCTTTTTTTACTCCTTCCTTCACGTAATCAACCATTGCACAAGTGTATGCTTATTTACTACTTTACGGTAATTTGAGAACCAAGCTTTGGCTCTTAAGATTCGATGTCTTAAGAAGAATAACGTTGCACTTTTTACGAGACACTTGTCTCCCTATGTGGGTTCATACAATACTTACTCCTTTTTTTGGTTATATTCTTTTAATATTATTGCCTTTTCATGGTTGTTGCGCGTATCCTTTTTCTCCCACTACGTGCACTATTGTTTATGGCTCCGGGCTTAGCTGTAGCGCTACTTTGCGTATAACACATCGTTTATTTTTATTGCGTTTCGAAATTGAACTTTGTTTTCTAAAGTTGTAATAAAAACTGAGTGTATTAAAACACTCCTCAGCGTGTTAAATATTTATAATTTAATGTCTTCTATGTAGCTTCTAACGTTCAATATTATTATAACTCTACTTTGACTTACTTTAATGGCATTTCAAATGGATGATTTCCGGAGATTGTATAGAATAAGAAAATTTAATAAAAAAATTTAAATAATATTTTACATATATCGAAATTTCCGCAATTAAGACTCGAGATTCAAAAAGTTAGCTTTTTATATTTTTTACCTCGTAAAATCTGCAGTAGATGCAACGGAATTGTAGAAGTTTTGAGGTTTGAAATAAAATATTATCAAAATTGTATTTTATATATTAACATATTTATTAATTTCGTTTAGTTTACGAAAAAGTGTTTTTTTGCAGGTAAGTAGATAATTTACCAAATTTTTAAAGTGAAAATTTTACCAAATATATTATATTAAATTAAAGAATCTATGTACATATATGTATATTAACTGCCAGTTTCACCAGCAACTTAAATGGAAAATGATTTTTTATGTTCCGTCAATTTCCATATAAAATTCAAAAAATCAAAATCATTTTTCACTTAAATTGCTTTTGTGAAATTGGCTATAAGAGGCTTACATAAATTTTGTCCCCTTTCATTTTTCGGTTCTACTGGCACTTTTTTAGATAGTGAGAGTTTTTGTGGTTACAAAATTGTTTGTTTTTTCCTTTTTTTGTTTCCAAGACATGAACGAACACGCATACGACGATGAATGCGGAGCCGAAGGTGAATACGAACAGGAAGATGAATGGATACGTTAACGAATACGAAGGCGAATACTAAGCCCAAGACGAATACGAAGGCAATTTCCAAGGTCAATACGAATGAAAAACGAATACGAAGAGCAACCGAACAACCAACGTGTATGAATGCAAGAAGGGATAAGTTTAATATTAAGCTTAAGACAAATTTCGGAATAATGAAACGAATGAACATACGGTTTTTCCTTAGACATAATGTTTTACATTTTTACCGAATTTTAGCAATTTGCTAGTCCTTTGGTGTGATTATTCCTTAAATGAGCCGAATAAAGCAAAGCTATGGTAGTTGAGTCTTCTGAAAGCTGAGCAGTGCCGAACACTGGATGTGTTCTAGTGTAACCCTGAAGTTAACTTCGGCACATGCCATGCCTTCTGCAGACTGTGTCAGTACTAATATGAGCGCATGAGATGTTGGAATATAGTGTCCAGTAAGAGGCCCAATTTCTAAGCGTCTTGCTATCTAGCTTTGGAAGCGCTAGAAAATTGTTGATGGTTTTTGCATTGTAACAGCGAAAAAAAGAGCTTGGCTGTGCTGTCAGATCGTCACGATTACCATAGCTTTCGAAGTCATCGTCATGTCTAATTCCGAACATAGGTAGTTGAAGGTACAAGGTAGGTATTTCCGGTTTCACTAGCTTATCAGCCCGCTCACTCCTTTCAATGCCTTTGTGTCCTGGCATCCAGTAAATAGCGACCTTGTCTTTTCGTCGATTCTATTCCTGCATTGTCTAACACATAGCGCGTTTATAATTCCAGCCGTTACTGGCTTAATGTCCGCTTGGCTGCAGGTGGATATATTTACACGTGATTAGTGAAAAGTTAGAGCTGCTGCCTACTCAGCACAGGTTTCGGTACTGAATATGCTGCTGCGTTTTAGGCGTTGTAATAGGATCTTTTCTTCCACCCGTCTTGCTCTATCGAGTATGACTTGTGATCTACTTTTAAAAATAGCTTAAGGAATTGTACCACTTAAACAGCACGTAATTCCTGAGTAATTTTTCAGTTTCTGGAGAAGCTGGTCAGCTAGCATGACGGACGTACTATACCAAGATACTATGGATAATTTTAGGTCTAATGACAGCTGTGTGGATTCGCAAATCATTTATGATCAGCTTTTGTACATACTTGTTCCACAGTACTAAAGCAAGGGTTCGATATGTTCTTGGCTGATGAACATGTCGATGGTTTAACGTAATGGTAATGGAGGTGATTGTATTGTGTCGCTTATGGTGTGTACATTGGCATAAAAGCCGGTTAACCATATGTCAAAGAATCGCATAAATGGAGATAGGAAAATGATGAAAAGGAGTTAAAAAAAGAAAAAGTATGCCGCCTTACCAATATCTTCTCCCCTACACAGGCAGGCAGGCATTCACACACAATTCATTTAGCAGTTACAAAGGACGAAAAGATAAGCAAACAAAAGATGAAAAGAAAAGGGGACTGGACAGCATAGAAATGAGCTAAAAAGGATGCGTCAGCACAGGTGAGTAGTTGTGCCTTAGGAGGCGTTGTTGGTTGCATACAAATTGCTCAGAAATTTATTGCGATTCTTAAGAAGAACGAAGCAAGAGGATGAAAAATAAAAAATAATAAGAAATAAATGCAAGAATAAAATAAAATAAGCAAATGAGCTAAAAACGAAGGGTGAAAAAAAGGCTAACAAAATAGACAACACTCAAAACGAGCAACAATTCATGGAGCTACATAAAAAGCCGTCGAAAAGGCACCGCTATAAGCGCCTAAATCACAAATAATGAGGCACAAGGAGACAACGACAAATAGGCGGGTAAAGTATATGGGAAAAAGGCGCAACAAATATGACAAGCCATAGAACAAACAGCCAAGAGCATTGCTAATAATAATAATGGCAATAATAATGAAGCCAAAGCGCGCTATACTTAAATATACAACAGCAGAGATAACACGACTCGAGGCAGTGGCAAGTAGTAAATGAGCATGACGAACGGAGTAAGGGACTTAAAGACGGAGCGTAGTAGGGATTGCACTTCGCGAAAGCACTGACGCGACCCTGTGTCACCAAAGCAACCGCATCGAATTGTGCAACGGATGCGTTGAGCCGTTGACTTCTGTTGTGCTTCTTTTTCATGTCTCTGCAAATTTTACAGTCAAGCCCATTCGGCGTTGTCATAACGCAACATTACCGCTTTGGCAGTCATTGCCAGTGTCAACTACAGTACCAGCAGCAACGTGCTGGCAACAAAGCTTGTTGTAACCGTTGTTGTTGTTGCTGTTGGTTTACAATTGCGCTCAGAATCTAGACTCAGACTATTGTAGTAGTATTGCAGCCTGTTGTTGATGCGTGTGATTGACAGCCGTACTAAGCGCGGCTGAGCGGCTTGCAAATGAGCAAATGAGCCATCCCCGGCAGCTGCATTTTCTTAGCGATGATTATGACTGCGATTGCGCTTTTCTTGGTATTCAAAACAATGCGCAACAGTGTGCGAAAAGAAGCGCAGGCTACTAGGGTTTACTTAATCGGCCGAATCAACGACGTCTGCACAATTAGATTATTGCGCTCCATTTGCTCTGTATGCAACGTTTTGTTTATCTATGAGCCCTGCAGTCCACTTTATTCGACGTTTTGGATCCCTTTATTGAGATGATTGGTTACTTAGTTAAAGTCCTATGTAGAGCAATTGGAGTTTTCACACAAGCCGGTGTCCAGTTACATACATTTTGTGCCGGCAACTGGGCTGCCGGGTAACCGGAAACCGGAGCGTGTGAAATAGCACTAATTGGTTAAATTAGTTAAATTAGTCTAGTTAAATTAGTCTAAAAGGTCTCTTGTAACCCCTTACAAGTAGTAGTCGAATTTCCAAAACTAAGGGATTGGAATTGTGGATTTCTGTCAAGGCTGAGTAATCGTACAGGACATGTACCAAAGTTTTATCGTCCTAAAGTCAAAGCTGGCATTCTAAATCGACAAATCGACCTATCCGGTTTAGTAACAAGTGAGTATACTGATCTTAGCTGTCCCCAAAATATTTACATATATCCATTTCAGAGACAGGATATAAAATAACTAGCTTGCCTAAGGATGTTTACCGCCTACAGCTGCGGGAAGTACTAAAGAGAAGATCCTTCTCTTGACAGCTTTTCAGCGACCTTGTTTCCTTGGATACCCCCAGTAGCCTGGTTTCGAGTATGGTCTTGCCGTATTTTTCTATGCTAAGCGTTAAAGAGTATCAAAGCTCTTTCTGATAATTTTGGTAGTGATCAATCGATTTGGAATATGCGAACACCTCGACATGAAATGTAGTGAGGAGTCAGTTTTCTCGTTTCGAGACCCACTGGTACATGTATATATGTATATGCATACAGCTGCCGTCAATGAATTATAAATACAACTTTCAAAGTTTGCACGAATTAAAAAAAACTATATATCAAACTTCGAAAAATTCATCAAAATTCAAACTTTTTAATCAGAAGCTTTAGAAAAATTTCGGGTGTTCAGTTTTGTAGCCCATTAAATTTTAGTTTAATAAAGTTCAAGTTTCAAGTTGCTAAAAATTACGTTTGATTTTTTAGACTTTCCTTTTGTGAAGGTCGTTGCGCATTTTCTTCCATTTAAAAATATATTTGTATCATTTTTACTTTTCCAAAGATTCTGATTAAAAAGTTTGAAATTTAAATTATAATTTTTTAAAGTTTGATTAATTTTTTTTGAAATCTGTGCAAGCTTCAAAACTTTTACTTATGTATGTAGTTTTCTCAGAAGAAATCTTTCGTCTGTGGCAAAGCAGCTCCTAGCTTTGCAACTCTGTTGCCCGGTTGCATCAATCAATTTCAAATTTCTCAGCCTGTTAAAATTTAAAATTACACAATTTTGTTTGGAAAGTTTGTCATTTAAAATTTTTAACAATCTGATAAATTTTATAATTGATTGGTGAAACTGGGGATGTGCATATGTATAATACATTCTGGACAGATTCTCGCATAAATTTTTGCAACTTTTGTTGACTTTATATTAGCCCGGGTCGTTCTCCGTACGAAAGAAAAAAGTCAATAATTTTTTGGCAACCTAGTCCATGTGACTACAGAGACCAACGATTCCGGACTAGACTTTGCTATAGTAATATATAGTCTGTATATATTTACATATATCCAGAAAAAGTTTATTCAAACCAAACTTAAAAAAATACCGACAAAAATTGTATGCAGGTTTTGAAATACAGAATTGCAAAAAGGTTATGCCTAAAGTTTTCTAAAGGGTTTGCAGGAAAGAGTATTCTAGATTCAAGATTCGCTCTTTTTCAGCCAGCTACTGACCGGCACTAAAAATATATAGTATCAAAGCTTTGTCGCAGTTCTCTTTCCATAACTGATCTTGTTAGTGAGTACCTTTTTATAGACTGCAGCTACTATTTATAGCTCAGATGTATGTATGTATATACTCGTATGAAGTATAACTTATTTAAATTAATGAACTCATTAAATTTCATTTTCTTGCTTGTCCACAACCAGAAGCTTCATATGTAGAACAACTTTATATGGCTGCTAAAGAACCTTGACATTTATACTTACTCCTTTGTGTGAAAAGATGCTTTTCATATAGCACTTTTTCTACTCTTAGCCCCCTTTCTCTCCCCTTCTAATCGAGCCATTTTCAAAGCCAACTCCAATCACCGCCATAAAGAATTGATTACAAACACTTTTAATTACAAGCATGTATTTTGCTTTGCGAATTTTCATTTAACATCGACTGGAAATTAGCAAATGAAGTTGTTTTTTTACTTGTTCCCGTGGGCGAATGCAGAAAAAAACCAAATCGTCATACAAATGACCAGTTTTTCGTATTTGCAAGTGGAATTTTTCGGTTGTTCGGTTGTTAGCTTACGGCAGCACAAGTGAATGCAGCTGACTTTTATTTAATAGCAACAAGCGACACAAGTGTTAACAATTTTGTAAATAGATGAACGACATGTGCGCAAGCGTAGAGGCTTTAGGCTGCGAAAGGGCAACGCTTTTGTCCAGTAGCAAAAAGGGTATTAAGAATTGCGCTAATGGTGATTGCTTGCAATAAATAAGTACTTTTTTAAGTTTGATACTTTGCCATCTCTGGGCTGGCAAAGATCGAGAGAGTTTCTAGTAAAACACTTACTTAAAAAACAGTAACTGTCTTTCAACTCGCCACAGTCTTTGCATGTATGTATATTTTTTTCCATTTTAAACAATAAAAATTAAGAATTTAAAGAAAATTAAATTAAAAAATTTAAGAAAAATATTAATTTCAATTTATTATTTTTTTTTAAACTAAATTATATTATAAATAGTTTTCTTTTTAAAACAACAAAATCTAAAAATTAGATTAAAAGTAAATTAGAAAAGAAACAATAATAAAAGAAAAAGTAAAATAGGTTCCTAAAAATTAAATAAAATAAAATAAAAATATTTTTAATTTTTAACATAATCCAATTCTAACAAGTAAGAAAGTCTAAGTTCGGGCGGAGCCGAACATTAAATACCCGGCGCAAGTATTAAATATATGCCTTTTCACCTTTCCGAAAGCTACCGCTACATGGTAAGCCGGGGTGTATCAGTTTGAGTACATTGGCGTCCTTAAATTTCGAAATATCGAAGTTTCAAGCATTTCTGAAATTTACCGTTATATGAAAAGCGGCCGCAATTTTAGTCCGATTTCAATACTTTTCGGCGTTTTGGTTCTATGGGGCAAGTACAATAACCACACCGAGTTTGGTACAAATTGGTAGAACGGTTACCGATATACTTATATGTGATCATAAGTGGGCGGTGCCACGCCCATTTTCCAAAATTTTACCATAAACGTATTTCTTGGTAAAGAATTGTTGCAAGCATCAATTTTGAATAAATTAGCTTTAATATTTACTGATTTATCGAAGATTTTGTATTTCTCTAAATTACCGTTATATGGGATGTGGGCGTGGTTATTGTCCGATTTTAAAAAGTTTCGGCGATTTTTTATGCTGTACCAAGGCCAACAACTGTGCCAAGTTTGGAAGAAATTGGTGCAGCGGTTACCAAGATATACACATGTAACCATAAGTGGGCGTGGCTACGCCCATTTTCCAAAAATTTATAATATTCTTATTTTTCGTCTAAAAATTATTGTAAATATCAATTTTGAGTGAATAATCTCCAGTAGTTACTAAAATATCGCAGTTTTCGTATTTCTGAAAATTACCGTTATATGGGAAGTGGGCGTGGTTAAAGTCCGATTTTGCCCCTTTTCAATACCATCCGTCCTCCGCCAGAAATCAGTACACGTACCAAGTTTCGTTTTTACTCGAGTGATCGTGTGCACAGACGGACGGACGGACGGACGGACAGACAGTCACCGCTTAATCGATTTCTTTTTTCATCCTGATCATTTATGTATACATTTGTCTATATCTATCTCTATTCGTTTTGCCTGTTACAAAGAACCGTTATGTGAACAAAGTTATAATACCCTTGTGCACAAGTGCGCTCGCGTATAAAAATAAAAATAAACTTAATAACGGTTAGATTTGTTTTTGGGCCGTTTTTATTGTAAACTTTTTGTAATTGTTTTTTGAGCTCCAGGCAGAGGGTAAATAAAACAATTAAATGTCTTATATTCATTTTTCTTTATTATGTCTACAAGGCAAAACCAAGATTTCCTGAAGATGCCTTTAAATTAAAGGCGAAATATGGGCAATATAAATAAAAAGGAATATACGAAATTTAATTGTTTTATTTACCCTCGGCCTAGAGCTCAAATAATAATAGTACAAACTTAATAACAAAAATAAATAAATAAATGAATAAAATTAAGAACAGAAAAAAAATTCCCAAAAATTTAATTATATATATAAACATATTTTTTTTAAAGAAAAATTCTAAAAATTACAGGAAAATTAATAACAAGAAGAAAAATTTAAGAAAAGACAAAAAAAGAAAATAAAATAAGCTCCTAAAAAAATCGAATTATTGAAAGGTAAATGAAATAAAATAAAAATATTTTTATTTTAAAATAATATGATCTAAAAATAAAAAGAAACTTGATTTTAAAAATTAATTATTAAAAAAATAAAATAAGTTCTTAAAAATGAAACGAAATAAAAAATATGTTTCTTTTTGAACAATGAACTCTGAAAATTAAAAGAAAATTAATTTAAAAAAGTAGTATGTGTTAGGTTAGCCAGAATTGCCCTGTACATTTTATTTCCAAAGCGTAACTTTTATAATCGGTTATTCCACTCCAGTTTATCAAACGGAGATTTCTTGGATAAATTGCTGGTTCTAAAATAAAAGTATATATAAACATTTCTGCTATCTTAAAACAAAAGAATCATCGCTAAAAAATAGCTACTCGAACTGAACGAAGAGTCTACTAACCCAAAATGAATATGTCTTTAACAACAACCACATACAAGTGCATGCATACATTACGTATAAATATACAGTCAGTGTCAAATGTAAGTAACCACCTTGTTCTAGAAAATACGCTAGAAGTCGCTAGAAAATACCCTTCACAAACAAATATTCTAAAAAATCAACGATAACTTCTAGCGGGCACTTGAAACTTGCCTTTATTTACTAAAATTTAATGGGCTACAAAACTGCATACTCGAATATTTTCTAGAAATTCTGAATAAAAATTTTGAAAATTTGATGATAATTGTTTGAATTTTTGTGAAATGTATATAAAGTGTGAAACTCTGATTTATATGATTTATGTTATAGAATGAACAATATTTTCATAATAATTAATAAAAAAAAAAATGTTCATGAAAACAATTGTGAATATTATATTAGAACAAGGTGTACACTTACATTTGACACTGACTGTATATAGACCAGTTACGTGATAGCTACCACCATTGTTATTTCAAGACTCACATTCAACTTCTCGAAAGCTTCATACATTTTAATGCTTACGCAGAAATAGTACCCAGCAAGCGGCAAAATACCCTCGTTAGGCGATTCTTGGGAAAAGTGCGTTGCACAACTGCAGCAAACTACTTTTGCTGCAACTTCAATAATGACAGCCACCAACAGCCAGCCGACCTAAGCAACTTTTTCCGTTTCTTTGCGTTGCAGTTTGCCGATCAATGGCGAACGTGATTTTTGTGCGACAGTTTTTTAACTGAGTCGTCCCGCCCCCATCCACCACCACTTCTCCTTTCCTTTGCTGCGGTGCCATTGTTGCGTTTGTCGCTCTAACTTACGACTTCAATATAAACGTTCCTAATTCTGTCATTGTTGCATAGCGGCAGCAGCAAATTCCTGCATTGAAGCTGATAGTGATCGCTTTATGACGTCCATCGCATGCATAAGAAGTTAAAAAGTGAAAGAATAACGAATCGGCTGCATTGTCATAAATGGAAGAATACGAAAGTTGTCGCAACAGCTTTTGTTCTTGCTGCTCAGATTGCTACATATGTAGTTGCTGTGCGTGCACATTGCTTGCCCATAAGTGGCAAGATCGGGCAGTGATACCAAGCGCCAACGAATACTCCACAAATTGGAGTGCGTGAGTTGATAAGTTGTTAATACTCGTATTTAAAAAATGCATTTCTGGTACATCAAATTAGAAGTTGAACCGCATTTGTACTCAAGTCAAAAGGATTTTTCTAGTATTTTAGAACGAACATGAAGTATCCGAAACAAATTTTTGTTAAAAGGATTTGATTTAGTATTTTTAAAATTGGGGAATTGCGGTTGAAATCGTGTTGACACAGTTTAAGAGCAACACCAGAAGCTAAGATGAAAATAAATACGCACGTCTGAGTTAGGATAGCTTGTCTGTCAGTGCTTGAGATAATATGGAAGATACTCGTAGTTGAGATAAAGTAGCCATCGGGGTCATCGAACTTCGGAACTCTCATATTCAACATGGGGCGAAAGCTCTCAAATAAAATTTCAGCACTAGAGGTTTGCAAGGGCAAACTTCTCTTCTTCCTGGTGAAGAAAGATGTCAATAGCACTTTCTCCCCTTTAAGTTAAAATTTCTTTCTATTTTTAGATCTTATTGTTTTAAAAATAAATATACTTTTTTAATTTCATTGAATTTTTAGGAAAATTGTTATATTTTTTCTTAAATTTAATGTTTTTTATAATTAAAATTTGTTAAATTTAATTTTCTTTTTATTTTTAGATTTTGTTTGAAAAAAAAAAATTTTTATTTAATTTTTGTAATTTTTATTTTTTTTATCTGATTTAATTTTGTTTTTTTTTTCGTTTTCATTTAGATTTAAATGCTTTTTTTATTTCTTCTAGTTTTCTTTTTACCTTTGGAATTTTTTATTAACTTGTATAAAATTTAAAAATCGGATTTACACGTTTTTGTTGTAGAATATGCTACATTAAAAAATTATTATCAAAATTAAACAAACAAAAGGAAGACTGTACATAGTGAGGATCAAAAGGGTACGCTATGCAAATGACTAGAAGTGTATTTATCTATTTCGGAGAAGCAGTGGGTATAACCTGAACAATTTCGACCAAGGATCCAGTTCAACTTTACTTGCCCCAATTGCTCTATTCGCATGCTCAGCAACGCAACAAAGATGCATTAAGCGCAATATGCTCGTTTAAAATTGTATGCCACACTTCATATTGCAGACAATGGAGTGTTTCTTTCACCATTGCCACTGCGGTACTTGTGGCAATCCAGACTTTATTACACAACTGTCTACGTCGACAACAACTTTGATAACAAGTTTTTCATTTCGAGCGTAGAATGCACGCGTCTATTTCTTATTTTAGACTAAAATTGAGTTTCCGCAAGTTTTATCATCTTCTGTTCTTAGGTGCTTGGCTTAGCCAGCAGACTGAAGAATTTTATTTTCTTTTTTGCTTCTACGTTTTTGGTGTTACGCCTTTTAGATTGTCTGCATTTTTTTGCGTACAAAAAAAAAAAAACTTAAGTGGCAAAATATATGGTCGGGCATGTGACTTGTGGCAGCAAACGACAGTCAACAACTGCCACCGTGTTGCCTTCGCGCTGTTACTTTCGGTAGTTATGTCGACAACATATTATATTTGTTGCTGTTGTTAGTGTTTTTAGACACTCAGTGGGTGCGCGACAGTGGCACACTCTTGAACTTGCAGTCGACTCCTGAACGGTGGCAAATGTTGCACGTTTATCCACTGACGTGTGGCAGCAGTATTGTCAAAGCGAAAAAAAAAATATTGCGCTGCAAAACTTGACGTGCATTTTCACAGAGCGCAAATACCATCGCAAACACATACTACTCGCACTTATAAGCGCAAATTTTTTTCTTTTTTCAGAGAAAACTTCAAAATTTTCCTTCCAACATCTCGCTGCCTCCGAAGTTGATGCCAGCCAGCTTCTGCCTCGTTATCGTCATCATCATTGCCATCAATCGAATTGAGCTGTCGACGGCAGTTGCTTCTGCTTCGCTTTCAAATTTGCGCAATTAAAGGCGACATGACAGACTGACAAGCAGACAGAGAGACAGACATGCAGGCGGTACAGACAGGCGCGCAACCAGGCATACAGCAGCATCAATCTATCTTCGTTGGCGAAAATTTTTTTCGTTAATTAATTTAATTAGCATGCAAATTGCAACGTCACAACAATGCCAACAACGCCAGCAACAACAAACATTTACTTGACAAATTACGATAATATTGCTGCTAGTGAGATGAGTTGAAATCTGAAGTCAAACAAATTTAAGGCAGCAAAAATAATAATAAATTGATTGCGTTTTAATGTGCTACGAGAGCGCAGCGAAATTTAAAAAAGGAAATGAGAATAAATAGGCGTAAATTGAATTCGAGGCAGTAGGGAACGGCCATTCCCAATAAGGTTGGTTCCACGCTCCTCCCAAATGTGCAGCCTAAACCACCTTCGAATTTCAATGGCGAAAGGCACGGCAGATACTACACCCTAACTTCAGGCAGTTTAGCTCACCCAACAGCATTGGACTGCAGTGGCACCTCATGCCTCGCCTGCAACCCCAAACAACTAAGAACTCATTGACGCCAACAATGCAAGGAGGATAGACGGATAGCGATCGGAGATTTCTAGAACTCGTAACGTGGGTGTCGATCAGTGGCGTATACTTCGAATTAATGTTCCTACGACCTACACGGTGGACGACGACGACGATACCATTAGAGACACGCGTCACAACTATTTATTGCTCACCTGACATCAAAATTAGTAGTCATAGTAGTGGCGAAGTCTGCTCACGCTCGTATCAGAGCGCCGACCAATAGTGGTAAACACCGACCATTGTAATTGTAGTGACAGAATTCACGAGCCCCAAACCCACTGCTAAATATACCACTTCCGTGTGATGATCGCAAGCCCAAGCGCCATATCTGTAGGATCATTTCCGCTGGGAGAATCCCAAGATTTGTCCTGGGTGTCCGGAAAAATCTCGTAGGGACGTGTTCGTCAAATTAGGCCTCGGGATACGCGTAGAAGGAAGCTCTCCCTCCGCTGTTACGTCACAAAAGCGGACATACTTATTGGAAGTAAAATGAGCGAGCCCCTGAAAAACCAAAATATTTTCAGCCAACTACTGACAAGTCGTGAGCCACGGTGAAATCCTTCAAAGCAAACCAAATAGTCCTCAGTCAGGGTTTATCGATTACCTCGCGACAAACACCTTCATTTGCCAAGATTTGCAGCAACGCTAAAGAAGTGCAAAGACGTTAAGCCCAGAGGAAGTATCTGAAGCTGAACCTTTCACTGTCCGTCCACCCTCGTCATTCCGGAGATATGGATAAATACGTACGATCATTCCAGTTTTAAACCAAAAAGTACTTTAATGCACTATCCCTCCCAAACAGTATGCTAGTTTCTTCAGTACTAGAAATCTCAAGATTACAGAGAAGTGTCCCTGGACCTCCATTCCCTATATTTATGCTGTTAGCGATGCAGCGGTGCTTGCTTTAAAGCCTTTGACCTGATATTATTTTCTATATTCCCCATTAAAAATAGCCGTATTCCACCCATCGATATCCAGGATATGGGAGCTGCCATGAAACAAAAGTTGCATTCTAGCTCGACTAAGGTCAGGCTGATAAAACTGGCTCAACAGCTCATTCGAACGTCTCCCTTTAGAAGCGACGAAGGCTCCGGCGACTTCAATCCCCTCTTCGTATACTTCTTCAACTCGACGACCCTGAAAACAAGAGGCTTTAGATTAGCGCCTAGTCAAGTCGATCGAATAAGATGACAGCAACTGACGCAACATTTTTAGGGGTTAACTTCTGCAGCTGCTACATCAAAAAGAGTGCGCAATGTTCTCCAATTTACCGAAACGGTTTTAGGTCTCAAGCAACCAGACAGTATTTAGTTGATGTTTTCTAGAAAAAATATTCTTTTGGAAGAGGCCGAAAAGGTGCTACACAGATTGATTATTCAACAGGGTTAATTACTTCCTGCACATTTAAAAGAAAACTCAAAGCGAGTACAAGAAAATTATAAACTTAACCATTTCCCCGTTCCACTTTCCCATTTTGTATTACAAGCCAAATCTTTTATTGACACCGTCAAAAATTGTTATAACTTGATAAGTTAGTGTGAAATTTGATTCGGGAAGAATAAAAATCGTCATTCTTTTTGCAATAACATTTACAGTGCAGCTAAATTAACACTTCAATTAACTACTCAGCGATAACCGTAAGCTTAAAAAATTTGCCATGAAATTAACAACAGCCAGTTTATACGCCAAAATAGGCGTGCCAGTGCGTTGCCTGCCGCCCCTCGAACGATAAGTGGAGAAGCCAAACACCTTTGGGTGAATACTTTTCGGCGAGGTGTTAAAAGCCAAGCACACCCCTAACGGTATGCGGAGTCAATTTTTTTGTTTACAACTCGTGTGCCAAAACGGTGCTTTGAGGCTCATTACGATTATGGCGGCAAAGTGCTTTGAGTTCAAACACCGTTTTGTAGATTTTTCAGCAGTTTGCTATGCTAAATGCAAATCAATCGGCTTTGCAGAACCATAGTTGTTTGTGGAAAAGAAAATAAAAAATATATTTACAACTGGATGTTATTTTTATTGTTGTCATTTTGCTACTAGCCACTGCAATTTGTCATAGGTTAGTGAAGAACGCGTTGAAAAGGCGCTAAGCATGTACATAAGTCAGTGAGTGAGTGTCCAACGACGCGGCAAAAAGTTGCACTTGCAACAAATCAGTGTTAACGAGGTGCATGCATGCAGATAACAGACAACAGTGTGCGCCAAAATACTGCATACGCTTCAACGGTATGGAAAGTGGTAATGACTTTTTAACAATGTGCTTAACATCGCGAACAAGCGGACAGAGCCTAAAAAATGACTACGACTAGTGCAATAATGTTGGCAACGACATGCAAATCGCTAAAAGTTGTCATGGCGCTTACAAGGTGTAAAGCGATTGACATTTAACCCCCCTGGTTGTGCTGAAGTGGCGACTATTTGCAGCAGAAGCAACAACACTTATAGTTTTTATTGGCAGTAAGAAGACGGCAAATTTCTTGTACTTGTAAATTGCGGAAAATGACAAGAAACAAGATTTACTCTCGGCTTACATGCCCCCAGAGAAATTGAATCACGTCTGACGTTGCTGAGCTCAAACGCAGGTGGATCGGCGTCGTTTTTAAAATCTAATGCGAAAGCGCGGCACAACATCTGAGAAAGCTCGAACACAAACGGCAGAGGTTAGTCACTTTTTGAAATTATAGTAAGCGAGGGTCTAAGTAATCTAGGATGTTTCTAGCTGCCGCACTTAAGAAGGTTCTAGAGCTCACAGCAGAAGACCCAGTAGATGCAAGGCAACAGTGTTTAACCTCCCTCCGACCTCGTGGATAATCGTTGTCTGGCTTGGACTTATCGTCCGTTCGTTCGAATCCTTCTTGGCCCTAAGATCGCAATACATCACACCCGTACAGCAGCAGAGAGCTGTGGAACATTCGTTTGGATAGCTGGCTCCCATAAGAATTATGTGAGGTGTGGGTACATCATTACAGTTGGAAAGTCGTCTTACAAAGCAGAGCATCTAGATGCAGTTCGGCATCAAAAAGAAAATTTTGGAAAAAATATCGCTTACGTTATTTGGCGGTTAGGGCTCGATATGTATTCTGAACGATTTCAACAGAGAAATATCAGTGAGGAATACTAGTGAGGAAGAGGCCAATTCGGCCAGGACTGACACGTGCCTTTGTGCCACAAAGCCCTCTTTTGAAGCGGGCTTTGATCCTGGAAACTATAGCTTAAAACCTTCTTTGTCGAACTGGTAAACAGAAAATGGAGCAGAGAACCAAGATGTGTGGGCAGCAAAAGATCATTGTTGGGCTCATCGCTAACCACTGCATAACCGGAATACATGCGGAAAAAATGGGTTTACCAACAAATGAGTTCAGTCGAAGCCGAGAGGAAGGGATATCCGGCATTGATGGTATTCAGGCAAAGTTATCTTTATAAAGAGCTATATAAGGTCTGCCTGGCGAACCATAACGATTTATAAATAAAAATAATTACTTCTATTTCTAGGAGCCAGTTCGACATCGAGTGCGGGATCTGGATGAACACAGCCACTTTAACCTTGCCTTTCCAACTTAAACCAGAAAAAAACTTAAATGCAGGCAGCAGTTTGACGTTAACTTATTAGTTCGACCCTTTAAAAATTAAATTTAATTGGCCAACCTGATTATAATGGTCTTTTTTCTTTTAATATCCTTTGCCAAGAAAGTATTTTTCTTATAATCAGCTGAAGAAACACACATTTTTTGCACTTCTCTGCCTCCAATTGCTTGCAAGGTGGGTGGCTAATTAACTAAATATTTTATCCACAACGAAATCAGCCGATATTTGACCGAATTTCCGTCCAATGTCTGAGCTCTTGTACATACAAACAGCTCAGCAAACGTAAAGTGGCCTTTACAATTCTAAAAGTATTCTACTCATTTCGAATTCAGGGCACCACAGAGGCCTATTCGTAATTTGCATTCTAAAATAAATAAAAGTTAAAACCAAAAGTGCCACCAATTGACCCATATTTTGTGGCTAACAAGCTACAACAAAAACAACAACAAGTATGACAGCACTATTATTTTATGTAATTCCTTGTGCGATGTTGCAACAGCAACATCAACAAGCATTGCATAATATTGCGCTGGGAATGGATTCGTACATATGGCTGTGTACATTAGGGTGGTCTTTAAAAAATAAAATTACATTAAATGAACGATTTTTTCAGTCTCCACTCCCTCGGTTTAACACGGTCACATATAAGTTTTGGTCTCGATTGCAGATGGTTAAGGCGTGTCGAATAGGGGGCAAAGTTCAGATTCCTCTATGGAGACTCAAAAAAAAAAAATTTTTATTTTAATTTTTTTTTTTATTCAATACCAAAATCGATACTATATCGATCACATATAAATTTTCGTCCCGATTGGAGTCGGTTAAGACGTCTTCATAGGGTAATTAGAACGTTGATCCCTGTGCAACACGTCTCAACAGACTCCAATCGGGGCCAAAATTTCTATGTGATATCTTCGACTATAGTAGCATCGACGAAGAAGTTGAGGCTTAGGAAATGTGATCTAAAAATTTGCTGCCTACATTTAAGGACCACCCTAGTGTACACAGTACTCGTACATATGTATGTTTATGAGTGTAACAACAACACTTAAAGCAGACAAGAATGGATACAAGATTGTAAAGTCATCGCCAACAATGAATGCAGAAATAAAAACTCTCAGCACACAATTCAACGACCGACAGGCTGACTGACAGACGGACGAATGGACGGAGGGTCTTATGCCACCTTTGGGAAGTCCGTTTGACGTTTTTTCACTGGCCTTTAAGTGCACTTTCATGTCGAGCCACAGAAATCAGCGTCAAGAGGAAAATGGCGGAAAAGCAATAAAAATTGGAGTAACAAGCATGAAACAAATGGGAGCAAAATACATACATACATAGATATATATAACTCGTAAGAATAATTTGGCGGTGGAATCGAGGAGAGAGAAAAAGAAAAAGGGTGAAGAAGAAAGACATAGCTTGGTGGCAGCGGAAAAGCTTATCAACGTAATAAAATAAACAAAGCAAAAAGTTTTTCAAGTATCTACTAAATTCTTGGCGAAAAATTGTCGAATGGCGCTCCGAAAGCATTAAAGAAAGCAATGGACATAGCGAAGCAAAATGGAAGCGAGTTGAATGGTTGTAACATAAAAATTTTAAGAAGTCATGAAATTGGATTCTCTTATTCTGCGAAAAAGCTGATAAAATTCGTAGCAACTGGTGCTTTTTGGACTAATAACAGCAAAATCAAGGAGCAATAGCGTTGGGCAGATGCTTTAAAGTGGATTGCATTGGACACAGAACTCAATTGAATGTAGTGGTTGTTGGCGCAGCTGCGTTGCGAAAACTGATGTTTATTACTGACCTGCGATAATGGCATATTGAACAGTAATGTATTTTAGTAATGCATAGCATTAAGCAACTGAACGAAGATGGAGACGCAAGATTTCGCTAATTAATTGAAGATACTTTGTTACAAATGTAACAAATAAAAATGTCGAATTTGGAGGAGGAGTTTTATAAGTGAAAAACGTTTGGGGTTTCTTACAAAAGAAGTCGTGGTTATGCGAAGGGAAGGGATTTACGAAACATTTGGGAATAGTTTAACTTTATTTTACGGCATGAAAAGTGTGTGAAAGAAAGAGAGCAAGGATATTCCCGTTTTTCATAAGAAGGCCATTTAAGTTTAATTTTAAAAGCGGTATTGGACAAGTATTGGACAAGTTGTTTTCTCAATATCAAAAATAGGCATAGATACATGTCAACTCCCCCGTCCCCGACATTAGACCAGCATCCCAGCCTTCGCTAGTTGGAAGCCATATGGGATTACTAAAATACAAGTCTTCAGAATGACATAGGTTGGTTTGTGCTGGTGTCGAAGCCGGTGTTGACTCGTTGAGCCGTAAACTTTTAAGTTCTATAACTCAAGATCTCTACGCTCCGGTCATTAGAAACCAACGCATGTATGTTAGGGTGCCACACCAAAAAAAGTTGGGAGTTTCTAACGGAATTATAAAATGTATTTTATTTTAAGAGTTCCTTCAAAATATTTCGGAAAAAAATTAAGACTTACGTGGGCTGGAGCGATTTGAAAATATGTACCTCCAAATATGCTATTACATAGATTCCGATGAAAAATTTCTATCATCTGAGTTGATTTTTTGTAATTTTATACTCGATTTTTGAAGGTACATATTTTCAAAGCGATGTAGCTCACGTAAATCTAAATATTTTTCCTAATTATTTTGGAGAGTCTTTAAATATAAACATTAGTGTTGGAAAGTATCGAGTACTTTTGAGGATCGAACTGTATTGGGTAGAAGTATGACTTTTCAAAACTTGAAATTGGGTACAATCATTTCTGAATAGCAGAAATGTAAATAGAACTCTGTACTTTAAAGTGTCTATTCGATAATTAGTACTGAGTACCTTGAATCGATCCTGAGTAAATGTATCGGAGCGACGATTGGTAAAAGTAATTTGAGTACTGGCTACTTTCGACTTATTTTAAGTTCTGAGTACTTTTGAGTTCTTCTGAGTGCATACTGAGTACTTTGGAGTACTGAGCAAGGACACGAGTGGCCTGTAAGTAAGTGATAAAGCGGAGCTTCTCCTGTTCAATAGTGCGAGAGCGTTCCGATAGAGTCAAGTATTTGAACTTCATTTTAGACGATTGAAAAAGTGAAAACACAGCTGTTGTTATACTGCTGTCGAGACGAGATTAGCAAGAGATGAGGATGAGTTGCAGCTCCAAATTGTGGCTATCATTTTGACAGGCTACTTTCCGATTGCCTTCTCCCATAGTGCCAGAGCCAATTAGCGGCGTAGTGACTACCCTTCAATATACTACTGTTGAGCATATGTAGCTGTCTTTGAGAAATAAACGGCCTACGATGCAAAACTTGTTCATAGCTGCTCTACTACCAAACAGGAGCAGCCTGATAGTAAGAATATCTCACCAAAAGTCGTTCACCGTAGTCAAAAAAGTGCTACGGTTACTCTCTGAAACTAATTTGATCAGGTTCAGCAGAACTAGCCCAGAGGATAAAAATTTTGGAGAAATATGGTGGTTACGGTAGCAGAGTGCGTGCTAACATTTTTTTTCTAAAACCTCTTCCCCTCGGCAGGCAAAAGCGATCATCTCAGTGCAAACTCTGTCAAGTGAATAAAAAGCAAGTTATGATTTAAACTTTCCTCATTTTTCTCAACTCTGACCCATTTGTTTGGTTAGTAATTCCATGATACACCGCCATTTTAATGCCCTTCACGCGCTCTAATTCATTACCTTTAAATATTATCTATTGAAATATATTAAAAATCTATTTATCCATCAATTCATTCAACTGTTTGCTCTCCATGCTCTAGTTGCCAAATGATGCGCGCACAAACACACACTCAAACTCAAGAGCAGCTGCAACGCATAATTACAACATTTACTAAAATGTGCCATGTGTCATGTGGCAAGAAGCCAGCGAGCGCCAAGCAGCGCATCATCAACACTCGTTGTTCAACGCATTGAAAACACTTTGTTTTTTTTTGCACTGCTTTGCAAATTCACGTATTTACGCCTTTTTAATCTCACAAATTTACTTCATTCTTCGCCGCACATTTTTAATTTAAATGAAATAAAAGCGTCTTATTCGTCTTCTCGTCCACGATGAGCCCAACCTGCTTCCATTTAATTTATTTGAGTGCTGGCAGTTTCTTGCCTGCCGCCCGCCTTCTCTGTTTCTATGAAAAACTTTTTTCGTTTTATATGCTTTCACGGCGAGGCGTCACATGCCAAACAGCTATCCTCAGAACTTCAACAAGCAGCCAAGGAAGCCTACCTACCAGCCAGCGATGATTTACATCGCAAAAACTTCTTTCTGAATGCTCAACCATTTATTTCAGTTTATTGTAAAGTGTTTTTGGCTTTCGACGATTTTAGCAGCGTTGTAGGCGCGGTGACAGCGGACTGTGTGAGGCGTGGCAAAGTTGGCACTTTCCTGAGCTGCTCACTTCAACTTGAATCGGCTGCAATTTGATTTGAATGACAGTGTTGTGTCGGTGCTGCCAAAATGTGGGAATGTGGGAACGTATGTGTATTCATTTATGTTAGGGTGGATCGGTTGTTGACGGACATTTTTGTTTTTTGGTTCACATTTTGTGACTCCCAGTGATGGATTCTTGGCTTGGCACTTGCCACGTAAAAACCTTATCTTTGTGTCTCCATCGAGTTCGAAATCCAGTAACGAAAGATCTGCCAGCTTGAAAATATGAAAAAATGTTAACCGAAATGCCGGAGATCGACCCGGTCTAGTATGCCTACCTCCCTTTCTCCCAGCAGTAAACAATCTACCTAAAAACAATTTATACTATGAAAATCGAATTAATTTCACGGCTCTACTATCTCTCAAATGTTCTTGCCGGTGATGAGCTCCGATCATTTGTGAGGAAAAATATTGAAAAAGCGGCCAACGTTGTTGTTTTTAAGAATAAATAAAATTAGAAGATAAATTGACCCCAAAATTATTCATAAGTTAACAAAGCAAATCGAAGTGCAGATGGTCGCTTCTACGTTACCAGATAGAACCGCGGAGTCTTCTACCCGGTTTAGGGGTAACGAACTGTTTCACCAACAACAACAACTACAAAATTAGAGCAATTATTTTTCTAACTTCCAAACCATTTAGTGATCCGGAATGTTTTTGTATGATAGCTTTGGAAATCTTTTTCCTTTGGGAGACCGGTTTCCTGCTTACTTGTTTCCCCAAGCCCACAAAAAGTAATTTTTACTGGCATCTCGAAATCAAGTTGAATCCTCTTCAGAAGTAACACAGGGTGTATCAATACAACCTAAAAGAAAAGTCGGATGAATGATTATAATTCGGAGTAACCACAGAAGATAAACCTTAGAAAGTGGAAAGTTATTCAAATCTTACTAAGTTTTGAGGTAAAGTAAATTAATACAAGGCAAACCCTAATGTATATATAGCAGAAGTATGTATAAACATACATATTTATGTTTGTTGTTGAGGCACATGACGTCTTTAATTAAATTCGCATATGCGTAATTTGAAAAACTTATTATTTTCCTTCTATTTTTGTTGTATTATTTTCGTTGCTAAAACGTCTTAACACTCATTCATTTTGGTATACTATTTAAGTTAATTCATTTGTTTCAATTTTAATTGTTGGTGGGAAAGTTCTTATTAACTCAAAAGCTGATGGGCGTTCCTCTTTCTCGAGCTGAATTTTTTTTTAAAGAGCACGAATGGTTGTATATGTGAATGTCGCCTAAATCGAACGAATCCCTAATATCCCGATAGTTACATACTGAATAACTCATATGGTGTTCACATGAGGCGATTTTCCAGACAATTTTAGAGGCGATTAGTTGAATCAAAAGTTCGATGCACCCCAACTTCATTGGAAGCGATTAGTTAAAAGGCCGTTCACACCAGGCGATTTTTGCTTTCAACTAAAAGTTGCCTGTAAAATCGATTCATGTGAACACCGTATCAATGAGAGTCTTCCCTCTTTGCTTGCATGTATAAAAATAATAATATTTTTGTTTAATAAGAAAATGGTGGGTAGACACTGTGGCCAATCGTAATCATGAATTACCCCATCTCTTGTGCATGCAGCAGCGCACAAAACTGCGCTACCGTCTCTATGGGGGTTGATCAATGGCTGTCTCTCTGTGAAAGTAATAAAAATGGTACTTGCTCAGGAAGCGGTAAGATATGCCGCTCATTTACTGCCGCTCATGATCAGGTAGTTATCCTTCAAAGAAGCGTATGTTAGTTACCAGTATTCATTGGAAAAATTAAAATGTACGTCTATTCCGATAAGATAAATATTTTAAATGCGCTTACCCGAAAAGAGAATAAAAATAAATATAAATTGTATGTTATTTATAAAAAGTATAAAGTTAAAGCTTAATACATATACATAAATCAATACATACATATATGCATAGGTACATAAAAAGAGCAATGAAAATGTTATCAATTAACTAAATAAAATAACACATTCTAATAGAACATATCGTAAAACCTGATATATGTACAACATCCGACTACTGCATTACGCAGCACTGCCAACACAGCGGGACTCTTTATGAGCATAGAACCTGCTGCGATTAAATGTTTGTATGTATTTGAAATACATTAGTGCTCGTGGAAAAGTCATAAAAAGTTATAAAATGTATTACTTATGTGTACATACATACATACATATGTAAAGTAATAGGAAAAAAGGGAAACGCGCAAATACCTCGTAATCATGTAAACCTCGTAAAGTTACTTATTTTTGTATGGAAAATCGTTTTATTTACGAGGTATACGCGGTTACGAGGCGTTTACGCAATCCCTTGAAAAGAAGCAACCTTATTATGGAATTTCGGAAAATGGGCGTGATACCGCTCACATATATAGCTATATAAGTATATCTCATTATGTCTAACTCAACGTTCTATCGAAGATGTTTGAAATAGGTGTAAAACCACCCCTTCTTACCCTGTAGCGGTAGTTTTCGGAGAGGTAAAAAAAAAAAACTATAACTACTTAATACTTGCGCCGGGTATTTAATGTTCGGCTTCGCCCGAATTTAGACTTTTTTTACTTGTTTTATATCTAACAAAATCCATCTAATGAGAATCCTCTTTCTCGCACCATTCAGGAATGGTCAGGCTGAAAGCCCAGTCGCGAACGGACTGCCTCAGATGAGAGGTGATCTTTGGAGCAATATTGGATGCAAAAGAAAAGCAGGAAAATGATCTCTGATCCTGATTTTTTAATGAACTTTTCCAAAAAGAGGGAAAACCCCACCCGGAATTGGATCAGAAAGTTTTAAGATCAGAAAGGATTAAGAAACTTTATGAAGAAATTGCTAGCCAAATTTCTCAATCGGGCACTGAGCTGTAGGTACATCCACCAGTATTAAAATATTTGGCTTCGCGAGCCTAAGTAGATGCCTCGACTGCCCCCGGCCTGTCCTTGGCCAGAACGAACTTGCAGTGGCACATGCTCTAGTTTTCCCCCAGCGTTCGTTGAGTTGAAACAAGGCGCATCTGTCCATGAAAAGTCCATAAATAGCCAAGGGAACTCCCACCCTTTCTTTTTCTGCTGATACTGACTCGAGGGTACCACTACCGGCCAGTTCAACAGCCACGCAATTTCCTGCGATATCACTACGTCTTTAAACCCATACAAGTCTGAGTCGAGGTAATGTTCCAACGCGACCGAAAAAAGTTGGATTCAGTGCCACTTTTGACGCATAAAATACTAGTCAATCGTCGACTGACTTGGCTCTTCAAACTGTAAAACCAAACAACAATAACAACAAGCGCTATAATAATTATCAAATATATAAATAGTTTATCGAATTGTGTCAAAAGCTTATGTGCAGATAACAGCTAAAGGCAAAGTCGAGTTACTGCAATGAATAATACAAAAAAATAGCTTGAGTGAAACACGCCAACGACGCAAAAAGTCGAACCCTATCAACATAACGCATGAGCAATATAAACAAAACAGAAAATAGACGGCTATATAAAATACAAATAAGTGTAAAATAATACAAACAGAAAAGTAATTAAAGCGAGAAATTGCGTTCAAGTTTTCGAAGTAATAGAATTAATAGAATAAATAACCCGAAAGCCAAAGATATGCGACAAAAGTAGAGCCTTTACAAAAGGCGCTTTATCACAAAATGTTAAACAATAGCGGAAACAACTAGCAAACTCACATGTATCCTCCATCAAGGAACAATACACAGTACCCACTTCTACTTCACTTTGCAAGTAATTGAAGTCAGAAAACTACTTTTTGCCAATAAAGTAGTCTTAACTCGGCTTATGCGCAAATATGGAAAAGGGCACGTGAAGACCGAGGTGAAGCAAAGTCACACACACAGACACACATACACACAAAGAGAAAAGAGGCTTTCTTGTCGTTGTTGCAAATGTTGCCGAACTGCCATAGAGTTAAGAGCTCCACAAACTTGAAAGGCATTGTGTGCCACGGAGCAGAGTGCTGTCACCCACAGCTGTGAACGAAGCGTCGTCCACCACTGCCTTTTTGGAACTTTCCAAGTGCTCAAAAGCTAGCAAGTGCGCCACTAGCTTCGATGTGGGGCGGCGAGTGGAAGGTGGGGCGACCGCTGGAGTCGATCTAATAGAAGTGCATGTGTTGCATTGAGCAAGTAGTCGCGCTTTCAAGTGCAGAAGGAGTTGACAGTTAAGTTGACAGCGCTAAGACATGTCTTAGGGCCGTGACCGACCACCTATTGAGACATTGGTGCTACTACAAGTGCTATAGAGCTGCAGTTGAAAATGCTGAAGCCGCGCAAAAGGAGCTGCAGGCGGACAAGGTGGTTTGTGTTGCATCTGGCAGTGAGTGCAGTGGCAGGAGAAAGGCTTTGTAATGTGATATTTACACAGATATGTGTACATGTATTCAAATATACATGTGTTCGTTAAGGCGCTTTAAGACGTTGGCTAAGTGCAAGGCAATAAAGAAGTTTGACGACTTACAAGAACTTTGACAAAGCAATTGTAAGCAATGGAACGAGACGATTGATTTGTAATGATTGAAAGACTTTATTTTTGTTTAAGCAAAATTATGTATATTTCCTCTGGTTGCACGCGATGTTGAATCCAAGCTTTCAAACTCTAAGATAGGTGTAATGCAAACAGACTAAATGAAATTTTGCCTTGGAGAGGCCGCAAACTGTGTGAGGCAAGGAATCCGACCTTCATTCCAAAGAAATCTGCAGCTAGTAGACTATATCACTCCTCTTATCTTTTCTGATAACTTGTTTTATACGAAACTCGTAGATATAAGTGAACAAGCAACGAGCTATATGGTAAGTATACGGCTGATCTTCTGCAGGTCCTCTCACAAGCAGGCTCCGCAAGGCAAAATATGCGTTGCATGGATCCTTGGTTATAAATAAATTGAGAGGAAAATCAAGATCAAGAGGTCTCAATCTTACTACATATTTACTTGTAAATAGGTACCGACTTAGGGCGTGGTATGGTGAAGCTGAATCTTACATAAATAGCGTGGAAAATCTGCTTACCAAACTTCAAAGAAGGATTGTAGTGTACTGTGGGGGTGCTTTCCCTGCAACATTTTGCCATTGCCTTTGACGAAGAGATAATAAAATGTTGTGAACTGAGTCCGGGCTTACATAATATAAAAGATTTGCTGATACCTTCAAAACTGTCCCGGGGTCAAGATCTGGAGGCTATATCGATGGTAACGCGGACAGTGTACAATTTTCTCTTTAGGAGTATCTCTCCACATTTCTAGCCGATGTATTAGCAATTCTTAGGGCCGTCACCTAAGTACGTAGCGGAAAATAGCTGGAGAGGTAGTGGTTACGTATCAGTAGCGATATTCATTACCTGACTTGATGAGCTTGTCTGGGTGCTAGGACACCGGGGAGAATTTGGTAAAGGGACGTTTACCCATATGGATAGAGAGAGCACAGATTATGTATTCCTTGGTCCACTATTATTTAGATCAATATCTCGGTCAGCAACAGCTGGGAAGCTTTTAGGGACTGTAGGTGGACAAAACTCATGTTGCCTTGAATATTGGAAGGCCTAGCTAAGCAGTTCTGCTTTCATTGCGCTGACAACTTGCGGGACTTCTGACTGACCACTTCCTGTAGTGCAATTAACTAACTGTACCGTCGTTTTGGCACCTCCATTATCCTTGCTACCTTGAAGACGGTGGACAACTTTTTGTGCTGCTGTTCCGTCACTGCAAAGGTTAGGTATAAGGCTTTTGGAACCGATGTGTTTGGGATACGAATACCTGAGCTCATTAATACTCAATAATTTACTTCAATTTATTCGTAAAATGTATGGATTCAAGGCAGTGCAATCCGCAAAGAGGACGTTGCGCGGATAACCGATTAGAGTACGGAATAACAGCCGGGCTGTATCATTATGTGCCTCCTGCCTGGAGAAGGATGAACACACAACGCACATGCTCCATTTTTGACTGACTTTCGTTAGAATAAGGTAACGAATTTTTGGGCCAGGTATATCGGGTCTAGTACTGGATCATTTCGAGACTAGTTTACGATCATTTTTGGTCCTGTTCAGCACCGTTTCAAACCTTGCTCGATGCCACTTCGGGACAAGTTTGCGACTTTTTCAACCGTTTCGGGACCTGCTCAGAACTATTTCAGGGCTATTTCGGGACCTGTTCAGGATTATTTCAAAAATTTTTTTGGAACTCTTTCAGGACTAGCTATGGACCATTTGAGAAAGTTTCTGGTTCATTTCGAGGTTAGTTTAGGACCATTTCGGGATTAGTTCAAAAACATTTCAGAACTTGGCTGGAATCATTTTCGGCCTAAAAACAGACTATTCCAAGATCAAGAGACGACTTATTCCATGACCTTTCGAGACAAGTTCACAGCTTTTCAAAGCTACTTCAGGACAATTTTGGGACTAGTTCGGCATCATTTCGGGATCATTTCGAATCAATGGAATAATCCGGGAATAGCCCTGAACTATTCCGAATGTAGTCACATGAAAATTGAACTGAAAAATTTTGCAAATAATTTTCTGTTATCGCGCCGACGATTGTCGTCCAATTGATTGTCCAGTAAAAAAGGCAGCAAAATTTTTGCTTTCAGCAGCATATATTGCATGCACGTCATGCACGGTATATTGATCTGCAAAATTAATATATCCTCGCATAATTTGCAAAATAAATCAAATTGTAAATACATGAACTCGAACAGCGACAGTCGGCTGTTGATAGGCGGCAAGCCGGCAGGCAGTCAACCGACACGGACGCGCGCACGCTCACACGAAATTCGTCAGAGATTTGCAACAATTTGATGTTGATTTATCGGCGGCCATATTACGGCTTCCAACGCTCACTTTTGTCAATCTTCTGTTGCGATTGCAGTTGCATAGCAAATGCCACGGGCGCTGTTGCACAAATGCGTGGAAATATTCGAATACTTAGTGGTTCTTTGTATGTATGTATGTAAGTATGTTTGTGTTTGCATTACGGCGGCGCTGCAATTGATCGACGAATCCAATTCCAACTGACGGCAGGCAGTTTTAATTAAATTACTTTGGATAAACTTTTGCAGCGCGCGACTATATCTTCGTATGTATGTATGTATCTGTATGTACGATAGTTGTTGATGTTGCATTTGCTACTACTTTTTATCAGTTTGTCATTTTGTCAACTCTGTGTGCGCAACTGCTGCATCAATTTAAAGCGCTACTGTACACAAATGTCAGCGGACCAACAAGTCTTCGGAGCGGAGCAGAATTGTAGAAATCGTCATTAAGTCGCTTAAATCTTTATACTCATTTGTTCATACAAATATATGCACTCAAACGTGCATACTTTTCGAGTCGATTATTTATAGTTGCAAATCTCATTGCATTTGGGTATCGCAGTGGCAATCTGTGTATCGTGGCCGTAATTATTTGGCGCCATGTGACACCTTAAAGTCAATTTCAATTTGTGCGACACACGTTTGGCAGCTGACGACTGTCGTCCGGTTGTTGCTATTTAATGGCTGTATGTGGTTGTTGTCGTTGGTCGCTGTAGTGGACCTAACACACAATCACTAAGCAAACTACCAGAGATTGTTGCTACAATTACATAAACACTTAGTCGGCTTACCTTTTGGTTTTACAAATGTTCTTGTCACTAGGGGTACTGATATGCAAACTAGATTACCTCAAGAGAAATCTATCCATATGGAAGCGATACAGTTCGATCGTTGCGATCAGGAACAATCAGTTCATGGCCAGCTGTGAGACTGAATGTGGTCAGGCAAGAGCCAAAAAGGCCCTAAGGTTAAGGAAAATGGCAATTTGCTCTTCGGAAAGCAAGTTCATATATGGGTATTTCATGAAGTCCTCCATCGACTCCTGGATTTGCAGGAATTGGCATAATATCTGACATGAACTTCCACTACTTGACAGCACACGGCCCAACCCGATTCCTCGATTTCCATGACTTTTTGGAAAAGTTCGAGCCGTATATAATTTATTGCGCGTATGATTTCGTTCTTCAGCTCTGTGATTGTCTTGAGCTTATTGGCATAGACCATATTTTCCACGCAGCCGTAGAGAAAGAAAGTCCAATGGCGTCAAATCGTAAAGGCTCGGCATTTTGTCGGGGGTTAATGCGTCCATTGTTTCATGCGTTGTGTGGCAAGTAGAACTATCCTGTTGAAACCATATATTGTCCAAGGCCATGTCATCTAACGTAACCTTGTTACCGGCATAATTTTCGAAGAGGTACGGTCCGATCATGTCGCTAGCCCCAAATCCACACCAAACAGTAACTCACGGTGCTCTAACGTTTTGCACGGACCCACTCTCTCGAATTTCTGCACAAAACGGCTGATTGTTGACGCAGATGACCGGTTTTGTTGACCGAAAAAATTACGCATTGCATGCAATGCATTTTTTGCAGAAGTAACATTTTGATACAACGTTTTGATCACTTTTACGCGTTGTTCAACTGAGTATCGCTCCATGATTAAGTTTGCGCCAATTGTCTGAAAGATCTGCATCACCCTTGAATCACCATATAGCTGAATTTTCGATAGAAAGATCAAAATTGCATGGCACCTGTTGCGGCAAATACAACTGCCCCATGAATTTAGCTTAAAGCTGTCCGTTAAACCAGCGATCCATATGAAAGTTTGTATCACCGTCTAAAGTTAAGTGCATGGAGTCTTATAAAGGAGGGACGAGGGTACATAATCTGTGGTGCTCATCAGTACAAAGTTGGCCTGATCTGAGTGCTAGGGTATAGCATCATTCTTGGCAATGAAATGGCAAATTAGTTGACTTCAGAGATCCCCAGATATGCTATATACATAAGTTTAAAAGGTTATTCTGCCACTGGATTTTTTCAACATCTAGATATGTATCCATGCACTGGATTATGGCGGCGAAAAATAGTTGGGAACTTACTGCATAGCACGGGTATTATTAATTAGCGCTTATTGGAGTTATAGGCTCACCAGTTCAAAATTTTTCCTAAAGGTCGCGTTCTCACAAATGTATGTAAGTATGCGTGCAGTTATGTATGTACATAGTTATTTGCCACAAGGTCTCTCGCGCTAATGACTAATGATCATGTTTCTTGTAATCGTCTAGCATTTCTGTAATTAAATTCAATTAATGTTGAGGTACTGCATGCATACCAACATCAACATAAACATACATACAAACCATACATATGCACAACAACAAATGGACTAATGCAAGTGCGCATGCTCATGTATGCAAATAGCTTGCAAATATTCTAAGTGCCTGCTAAAATACGGCAGGAATTTTCGCAGCGAGGCGCCACACCTTGCTCTACAATTATCATATTCTTGCTCGTAGCTTTGTTTTCAATTTCATTTATGTATCTAATTCTTATGGCTCCTTTCTCGTTCTGCCTTAATTCGTTCGTCATGCAAAAATTACATTTTGCTACAGAATTTTCGTTCAACGCCTCCATCANTAAGTTTAAAAGGTTATTCTGCCACTGGATTTTTTCAACATCTAGATATGTATCCATGCACTGGATTATGGCGGCGAAAAATAGTTGGGAACTTACTGCATAGCACGGGTATTATTAATTAGCGCTTATTGGAGTTATAGGCTCACCAGTTCAAAATTTTTCCTAAAGGTCGCGTTCTCACAAATGTATGTAAGTATGCGTGCAGTTATGTATGTACATAGTTATTTGCCACAAGGTCTCTCGCGCTAATGACTAATGATCATGTTTCTTGTAATCGTCTAGCATTTCTGTAATTAAATTCAATTAATGTTGAGGTACTGCATGCATACCAACATCAACATAAACATACATACAAACCATACATATGCACAACAACAAATGGACTAATGCAAGTGCGCATGCTCATGTATGCAAATAGCTTGCAAATATTCTAAGTGCCTGCTAAAATACGGCAGGAATTTTCGCAGCGAGGCGCCACACCTTGCTCTACAATTATCATATTCTTGCTCGTAGCTTTGTTTTCAATTTCATTTATGTATCTAATTCTTATGGCTCCTTTCTCGTTCTGCCTTAATTCGTTCGTCATGCAAAAATTACATTTTGCTACAGAATTTTCGTTCAACGCCTCCATCATCAGCATGCAAATATTGCATTGAAATCAAATTTTGTTAATTGCGCGCGCGCACCCTTTTCTACATTCACGAGTACTTCCTAAAATACTAGTAGACATTTTTTGTAGGTACTTGTGCATTCCGAGCATATTTTACATACACTCGCATGCACCTAAATAGGGACAATGCTTTTTTGATTTTTGGCTTTTTCGCTTTTTTCTGGGTTATTTTTCTTTTAGTTAATTTTCATTATTTTTCAATTCAAATACAGTTTTCATAAACATTTCAATCTTCATTCTCAGAGTTTCTAGAATTATCGGAATATGCATTTTTTTAGCCCTTTTAACTTTAGTACAATAAGGTGCAGGTTTGAAGTAGCTACAAATTTCTGTTGATTTTTGAAAAATTTTTTACAAACGATCTTCCGCAATTTTTTCCAAGCATGCTGTGGATTTTTTATATCGAAAAAGTTGGGGTGAAGCCTCAGTAATAAGATTTCAAAAATCAAAGGTAATTTACAGCTACATACTTCAAATCTGCAATACAAGTTTAAAATTTTGTTGAAAATTTTATGCGTTTTTGTTAAATTTACTACAAAGCTTGTAACTTGCTTTTTTAAATAGTTTGTTAGAGAAATTTGAAATTTTGTTGAAATTTTGTTGAATTTTTACCTTTTTTTCTTTTGAATTAAAATCAAATGAAATCAATGAAGTGTACTTTAATCGAAAAAAATTGGAAGAAATTAAAGAAAACTAAAAGAAAAATAACCAAGAAAAAAACCGAAAAAGCATTGTCCCTATTCAAGAGCATGTGAGTGTAAGTATATCGAAAGTTTCTTCCGTGCATTAATTTTCTTAAGAGCAAGAGTTTTTCCAAGCCGAACTTGCGGCCATACAGGAGACTGCCGAATGTTTGAGAACAGGATCAATCGGATGCAACAAAATATATATCTATATATACACATATAGAAGTTTCTAGAAGTCGTTTTCCCTAAGTTTTTAAAATATTCAGCCCTTTTTTATTTTTTATTCTTAATCTTAAACAGTTCATTTCAAGATCTTAGTAGAACTCGAACCGAGGGACAACAAAAACGGTTTATATGAAAAGCGCTTATCTCAGCACATAGAAGAGGAAGCAAAAAATATGATGCACATTAACTAAAAAAAAAATTATATTATTTGTTGTTTGCTACTTCGTTACTTAAAAACTTTGTAACTGCTGAGTATTAAATAAAAACTTTTTTGCCCACATCCCCTCAAAGCATTTCCCACAGAGAGAACATTTACGAAAAGAGGAGAAGTTATATAACTTGGTTACTAGCTTTATGGAATTAGGAAAATCCGCGTGTACAAATACGCATACATACATATGTATGTACATATGTATATGGGTACGTATTTATGCAAGTACTCGGACTGGTTTGCATATTTTTGTGCAGTTCCGTTTTATGACAACTAAAATCAAGGGACTATAACTAATAAATACATACACACACATACACATGTAAGTCACACATCCCGCAGCAAATTGTTGCCCACGTGTCCTATTATAATTTTTCTTTAGTTTTAGCATAAATCCAAGAGGCATAAGAATATATGCAAGCAGCGGATATAAGGGAGTAGCAGCGGCAACTGAATTTTTTCAATGCGCAACGCTCCCTCCCGCAAATGCTAATACCATAAGCGTGGCGGGCAGAATTTTCACAAGCTACATACATATGTATTAGGTATGTTAATCCCGGGATCACGGCCTTTTTTAGGTCCCGAAAATGCCGGGATTCTTGGCAAATAATCCCGGGATTTGTAATTTGCACTGATGGCAATAATAGAAACTCCTTTTCTTGACCAGTATTAGCTATATTTATTATTGTTTTTTAATAATGAGTATTTTTTCATAAATGTCTAGCACATTATACATATACATACATACATAACACCGTGCGATAGTAAATTTCATACACAAAAATCAATATATTCGTGAAACCATGGGCCAAATATTGTAAAATTGCGCTTTAGTTTTTCACCCTGATGTAAGTAATTCTAAAATGATTTAAAAAATTCAGTGAAATGTGCTTAAAGAAGAAGTATGGGTATCAATCAGATAAAATTTTTTGTGCATATGGACTGGTAGGTATTGAAAATGCCCTTTTACAATCTTTTCCTTGAAATATAGCAATATTTGTTTTTGAAAAAAGTATATGTTAAGGACTTATATAAACACGATAACATCCTCGAATTTCGTAATTCTAACTTTATCAGCTTAAAAACTTAGCTATTCATCCTTGTGAATCAAAAACATTTTAATTTTATTAAATTCTAAAGAAATTTCCTTCCTTCTTTCTTCCCCCTTTTTTTTGGTACCCATATTTATATTCTACAATGCATCGAATTTTTTAAATAATTTTTGGAATGAATCATATCTTTGAAATTACAAAGTCCTTTAAGACAAATTCTGATGTCAGAGAGAAAAAATAAAAACGCCACTTTAAATTAAAAATTTTTTCGATTTAAGTTGTCGAAAAGTCATGAATATCTAAAGCCCGGGATTGAGATAACGACATCCCAAAAATCCCGGCATCGTAAAAAGCCAACAAATTAACATCCCTAATATGTATGCACTATAAACGTGCCTTGCATCTCGTTGTATGTCATTTCGAATTTTAATCGAATTCATTTCGTTTTGCCCTAGGTCAGTATAGATACATAAAATGGGAAAGCAAACGAAAATCCACCACTAAAAGTGTGCCAAATATGTCAGAGTGAATGACAGCTGCTAGGCGTTCGATGGTTTTAATGATTTTATTTGTTGTTGTTACAATTATTTAAACTTAATTTAGCTCAGCATATCACCGATGAGGGAGTATGAATGAATAAGGGTTCAAAATTGTTTCCACCAGTCTTCAGACTCAAGCGATATTTTGTTATTCGTTAAGAGAAAAAAAGACCCGGGTAGGTAGATTATACGACAATTATGTAAAATGAGAATTGATGGGGATAGTTTTTTTTTTGATTTCGACGCGTTCCAGGAACACGTTTTTTTGCAAGAGTTAGGATTTTCTTACGATTTTAAGTTTTGTTTTGGCGTTTTTCGGAACCATTTGAAATTTTTTGTAACTTTCTCATTTTCGTTGTTGGCGTTTTTTTACTAAGTATTCAGATTTTTTTGACAATTCGGAACATTTTTAAGTTTGTTAGGTTTTTTCGAGAGTGCTCGAAATATTTTCGGTACTTTTTTACTTCCCATTATTGCCCGGGATGATTTTTAATTTGCTCCTTATTATTTTCTTTATTTTTTTATTTTTTTAGGAGTTTTCAAACTATTCGAGATTTTCTCACGATTTTACGTTTATTTTTGCATTTTTCAGAACTGTTTGAGATTTTTTTGCGTTTTTTTTTTGGCTATTTGAAGTTTTTTTACTTTTCGGAATTTTTTCTTGTTAGTTTTCCAGTTTTTGTTTTATTTTTGAAAGTATTCGGGACTAGTGTACTTCCCATTATTTTTCCGGATGGTTTTTGACTCCCACATTATTTATTTTCAAGTTTTTTCGGGATTTTCGAAACTTTTTTTCTGAATTGTGTTGAATTTTTTTCAGTTTGTCGGTTTTTGGGGACTATTCGGGTATTTTCTCAAAATTTGTGAGGCTTCGGGATTTTTTAACACAATTTTTTAAAACAATAAAACCTAGAAATGAAAGGAAAATTTAATTAAAAAGAAAAACGTGTAATTAATAAGAATAAAAAAAAAATACTAAAAATTAAATGAAATAAAAAATAAGTAGGAATTAAATGAAATTAAAAAAATATTTTTCTTTAAAAAAAAAAATTCTAAAAATTACAAGAAAACTAAACTAAGATAGAAAAAATTCATAAAATGAATTTCTAAAAATGAAATGAAATGAAATAAAAAATGCATATTTTTGTATGAAACCATTAAAATCTAAAAATTAAAAAAAAAAAAAAATAACTTTCAAAAAGTTTCGCTGCCCGAGGATCCCAGGCTCAGATCTCTCGAATAGCACGCCAGTACCTTGCTCACCATGAAAGTTGGCAAGGGAGCGTTTTTTTGTAAGACTTTCATTCCAGAAAAAAAACGAAATCTTTCAAACTATCCTGCGTACTGTCTTTTTTCCATTATCTTGAAACTACATATATTAGGCAGAATTTTCGTGCTAATTTCGGTCAAATGTAAAGTACAGATAAGGAAGCCACTTTTTACAGAGCTTGCATACAAAATTTCTCACAAAAAATATGAATGCGTAGCCGAATGCCTCAATGAAATAAACAAAAGGGTTCGCACAATAAAAATTGCATGTGGCATGCATTTATGTTCCATTTATTCGGTAAAACCGCTAAAATGTTGCAACAGCATACCATTGTCGGCATTTTTGCTGACGCGGTGCACGTGGCATGCAACAAAATTGCAGAGAACAGCGCCAATAAACATGCCACACAGCGTGAAGAAGCGCGCCGCGGTAGCAGCTTGCCGCATGCCGCATGCCGCATGCTACAACATGTCATCAATAGCACCAGCAAGCAAAGCTACCAGCAGAGGAGCCACTGCGGCATGGCGTAGAGTGTTGACTACAAACAAAAACAATCAACTAAAATAAGCAACATTTACCAACGACTCCAACATTGCCATTGCTATAAAGCCAAAGAAAAAAATGATGACGCCAAATGCGATTGTATTAAATTTTTGCCCTGCGGCTGGAGAGAGCCCAGACCAGGTGAGATAAGCTAAGCTAGCTGGGTTGGCTGTCGGTGGCGTACGTTTGATAAAGCAATTGTTGATTGTTATTACGGTGCTATGCAATCAACGCAATATTAAATTAAATGCGTAAGCGTAGTTAAGTACTTAAACAGTGAGTGGCAGCCGTAGCGCAGAAGGAGTCTACCAAATGGAAATGTGAAATAAAAATCGATGTGTGTACAATTTGCAAAGCGAAAGCGGTGCATAAAATTGGCTTTAAGGCGTACCGCCGGCTTATAAAATTTCTATTATGTAGTACTAAAAATTTATTAAAAATTATACTATTTCATTTCAAGCCGCTTCGCTTCCTGTGGCGGATTCACACAGGAAATGCAACGATGAATAAGTCACCATGAAATGAACTGAGACGCAACAAACCACCGTAGGGTAGGAAGTTTCGCGGCGATTCTATGAAATGTTTAGCCACCTGCCAGCCTCATGCCGCCTCAAATGCAACGCTTTTTTTTATTGCTGTGTGTGGCATAAACGCGCCATGCAAATAGTCATTCATTAAATCGAATTGCCATTCACGGTATTAATAGACAAATGTATGTTTGTAGAAGTATAAATAAATATCAGTGTAAGTGTGTGTACTCGTATCACATGTTGAACATTCAATCAAATGCCAATAAAAAAACTGAAAACCGCGAAATGAACAGTCAGTCAGTCACTCAATCAGCGCAGACGACAAATAAACATATGTGCCGCATTCGCAGTACTTGTATGCTTACTACATTGTACATACATACCCTACAAAAAATGCGACTAGTCCGGGAGGACTCCGGGAGCAATCAGAAAGGAACATTCGACTTATACCACTTTTGATCTCTTTATATAGAATGAACTGATAAGTTCGAGCAAGTTGGTTGTAAATAAGCCGTATTTAGGCAAGTTGGACAACCTTGGGGAAGTGAAAACTTTTTACCAAAAACTTTACGGACTTTCGAAAAAATACTGTCATTTAGTTGGTACCTCGGTGCCACCAAGAAAAGCAGCCGCTTAACAACAAAACGCTTATCAAAACTTTTGTTCTTGCAAAAATGGTTAAATAATAAATAATTATCGACGATAAAAATACCCGTTCTATTTTGATTAACAAGAGATTTAGAAATTTTTTTATGGAAAACTGTTTTTGTGGATACTCACTGTAATAAATGCGTTTAAAAATTCGAATAATCGATTATTTTTTAATAATTGGAATTAATTGCAATACGTTTTTTTTTTGGCTTGTGATTAATCACATTAATTAATTATTTAAACGATTTTTTTTTGCCATCCCTAATTGCTCCCCTTTATACCCGAATGGGTTTAAAAATCGACTAGTCGCATTTAAAAAAATAAAAATTTTAGCCAGCTACGATTTGAACTTGGGTTCTCAGGATTTCTAATATACCTGTTTAAGAGCAGTTGCGCCAAATTAATGCCCAGTTGTACCCCAGTGAAACTAGTCCCAGAATATTCTTTTCAGAGATGCGTGGCACAATTTTCTGCAGGGTATATTTTCTAATATTGCCTTTGTTGTCATACTATGAATTTTTTATGATTTCCATTGACATTTGATGCCGACAAAATAGCGACAACATGTACCACCACTATACATAGAGCAATATGTGTTACAACAAAATCGTCAATTGCAGCCGACGGCTTCAGCATGTAGACAAGCGCAAATTAACAGTTGTCAAAGCACAATCAAGTGTTGCCAACTTGAATGGAATTTATTGCAAACAAATGAGTTGAAAGGGAACAAAGTCATAAAATGGCAAAAAAGGATGAACTACAAACATTTTTTTTTATCAAGTTTCAATTTTTATCTTTTATTTGTCAGGAGGGGTGTCCTAGACCACCCGTCCACCCCGTATAAAATGGAGGGGCATATTTTATATTGAGAAACGCAAAAATATGACTCCCCAACTCGGGGATGCTCTATCTTTTGGTGGCATTACCGACCTCCGGTTCAATAATGATAAAAAAATAAAAATAAAAATTTAGGAATCGCCAGGGTTTAAAAAATTGCATTTCCTTAAAAATCGGAAAAATTCGACAAAAATTTGATTTTAACCAGCTGTACCTCAGCGAGTTTATGAATTCATATGACTATTTTATTCAAAATTTATCAGAATTAAAGTCACAGTTTTGTCGAATATATGTACACACAGTCAATCAACAAAGTTTAGGTACAATGATTTTTTTTGCAATACGGCATCTGTTTTTTAATTAGTGTATTTTTCGCAAATTTTTTTATAAAAATATGGTTAATTCTACAACATAAACCCCAAAAATTGGAGCTCCAAACCTCGTCCAAAATTAAAGAAAATTCTGCAATTTTTCATTAAAATATTGCACTTTTTAATTACACTCTTTCGAAAAAAGTTGAGTATGCAGTTTTTTAGCCCATTCAATTTTAGTATAATAAAGTGCAAGTCTAAGGTAGCTTTGACTTACTAATGATTTTTGACAACTTTTTTTGTCGTTCATTTTCTCTATATAAAAAAAAATCGAAAAAAAATATTATACTTAAATTGAATAGGCTAAAAAACTGCATACTCAGTTTTTTTGTAAAGAGAGTAATATTTTGATGAAAATTTGCAAATTTTCTTTAATTTTGCACAAAGTTTCGAGCTCCGATTTTTAGGGTTTATGTTGTAGAATTAACCATATTTTGTTGAAAAATAAAATAATTTTAGGGAAGAGTGGAGTCGGGTGCCTTAAACTTCTTACAGCGAAGCACTTTGTTCACAGACCATTCAGTCACTAAGTTCAAGTACCCTTGAATCGGATCATAAAGGCTAATTAGAAACTACCCCTCTTTATAGGTATGTAATTGAATCCAAAGAAAGCCGAGATAACATTAATTTGCGATGAGCTCTGTTTACTCTGCGCTAGTTCGCTTCAGATACCGAGCTTATTTTTAGATCTGAAGGTTTGCCACAGGAAGAATATTGTTAAAAGCCACTTTGATGTCCAGAAAGGCAACACAGTAGGGCAGGTCAATTTTTTTTTTGACTATGCGCATATAGCATAGGAGGATTCCTCTTGTAATTCTAAGCAAATTTGCAGAAGAAACAATGGGTCTAAAATCAATTTGTAGTTTGCCAAATCGCGAAAATAGGTTTCGAAGAAAATGTAAAAATTTTCACTGTTGCGCCCTCTGGTGGAAGTTTTAAGAAAAAGATAAGTGCCGAAATGGATTCTTCATACCAAAAAACATCTTACAGCATGTTTTTATACAAAATTTAAGCACTTCATTCCGACACTACAGCAAATTGTTAAGAAATCTATTTTCGCAATTTGGCAATCTCCAAATTGATTTTAGTTAGACCCATGGTTTCTTCGGCAGACGGCTATTTCAGAGTGTGAGAAATCGTACAATTCCAAGGGTTGATGATTCTACGAAAAAAGTCTATCCGTTTTGTTCCAAATATTTATAAAGCTCTATATTTGAAGTTCTAATGGGCTCACTGTAAAAGAGAGTGCCTGGATAAGCTTGAAGTTTTTTTTTTAATTGAGTTCGACAACTCGATGGGCTACAAACGCCATTTTCATGCGCTGTAGCTGCCGTCTTTTCTAGCTAGTGGTAAAAACTCAACTCCCTATGATGACAAGCTAACAGTGATGAAGTTTTGCTCTTTTTTAATTCAATGATGGTAAATATCAATCCATCGAATCCTCAACTAAGCCGTATGTACATACCGACATATGTATATGGCATAAGCGTTATTTATTAGGTTTAAAAATAAATTGACATTTTATAAATGAGCAAACAATTTCAAGCAAAAGTTGGATTCATAAAAAGTTTTCGTTCTGCAACTCAACCGCATAACAAAAAAAAACTTAACATCAAAAAGTTAGCAGACAGGAAAATGTTCATTCGCTCGTCTTGTGTGCCTTAGCTCGACTTTACTGTATTCCATTTGTGTTATATTCTATATACAAAACTGACCGAGCGATAGTCAATGTGAACACCACCTATACATGAAAGTAAATTGTTGGAAATTTATATCTACTCGACTGGTTAGTGAAAAGTCAGAACGAACGCCAATGTCAAATGCTGAGTGAAGGAGAAAGGAATGTGGCGTAAAATACGGAAAACTCAAAGCTGCTGGAAAAATATTTACGGAAACCCCCCCGTAAACTTACAAAAATAAGAGGAGCAAAATAGCAGAAAATTGCAGAAAAGTGGAAAATCATTTGCAAGTAAAAAAAAGCTACCAAAGTGTCAGAATGTTTAGCAAATGCCCGGAGCGCACAACGAAGTTACGGAGCAGCAGATGGAGAGGGGGTTAAGCAGGTGAGCGAGATGAGTTAAGTAAAATGCTTACTTAAAAGCAGTTTTGCGAAAAGTTCTGGTTTACTTAAAATTATATTAAAATACGAAAGTTTCTGCCGGAGGGCCGGAAGCGCTGAGAAGACAGCACTGCAGCGCTGAAGAGTTGGACGCATGAAAGGTGGTCACTTGCGGTTGGAAGAGTACATACGTAGCCGAATGCGCAACAGACCAAGCAAACCATGGCTCAAAACACTTCAACATGGCAGACAAACAAAAACAAACACTGGCCATTCTCATAACACAACACTGGTCGGCCACTTTGAAGGATACAGGAGCACAGCTAAGAAATGTTCACGGCTTTGAACAGGGGGAGAAGTACAAGTGCTAGAAACATTCTTCGCACCGAGGATTTATGTGCGCTTGTTCAAGGATATATGCGAGTATGTACATATATGTGCGAGTGTATGTGTGTGTTGGGTTTCAAATGGTGAAAGTGGCAAACACATTTTCAAGTACAATAAATTAAGGAGAAGGGTCACCTATTGGCTGCCAAGCATTGAAAGGTAAGCGTGTGAGTGTAATCGAAAGCAGCAACGCATTTAAAAACAGATGCAGTTCAACGCCCCGACAGCTGATATCCTTCCTCTCTCTACAAGAAAAGGAAACATTTTACACGCTATGTTGGTTTTGTGTGGTAACTAATGACACTTGAAAAAATGTAGCAGATGCTCATAGACAAAAGAAGAAAGCGCACAGAGAAAATGGCCATTGTCGGCTATTAGATGTTCCTCAAATTGATAGCAGGTAGACGTGCGCACAAATGTGACATATGTTTCGAAATTGGCCAGACGGCAGCGGTAAATGAACGCTTGAGAGTGAAAATTGGACAAAAATTTTTGGTAAGTAAAAACTGGACATATCTAATTTTTGGTTGCTCAAAAACTGGACATTTTTATATGGCTATTAAAAGCTGGTGGTATGAACTGGCCATAAAATTTGAGACATAAAAATAGGACACAATTTTTGATGTATGACATAATTTTTTGTAACTCAGAATGAGGACATGATTTTTTCATTTCAAAATTTGAAAAAAACCCTTTTAGTCACTTAAAAACTGGACACAAATTCTTGATCACTTGAAAAGTGGACAACACTTTTGGTAGCTAAAACAATGGACATACATTTTTTGTCAGTTAAAATTGTACATAAATCTTTGGTCAGTTAAAACTGGACTTAAAAATTTTCAAATGTAAAAATTGGACATAAATTTTTGGTGATTCAAAAACAGGACATACATTTTTGGTATGTTAAATGTTGACAAACATATATTTTCGTTAACATCAAAACTGGGCATACGTACATATATACGTACATATACCTTTGGCCATTAAAAACCTGGATACATATTTAGGATAGTTTTAAAAGTGGGCATACATTTTGGAAACCTAGAACCTTAACATATGTTTGTAAATTTCGGGTTATTTAAAAATTAGTCACACATTTTTTAAGAATAAGATATACATTTTTAGTTATTTTTTATTTTTAGAAAACCTGGACAAAATTTAAATGACAATAAATTTATGTCGAGATTTTAGTAACAAAAAATATATTATGTTATTAAAAACAATCAATTCCTTAACATTTACGACAAATTTTTATACTACAAAAACTGTATGTCCAGGTTTTAGCTCTCTATAAATTTATGGCAAGTTTTAAAACTACCAAAAAAAATTTGCCTAAAAAATTCTGACAGGTTTGCAAACTATCAACAATTTATGTCCACTTTTCATATGACCATAAATTTATGTCGAGTTTATATATAAACAACAAATTCCCTTAACATTTTTTAATTCGCAAAAACTAATGTATTTCATTTCCCTACGAGTGTTCAAATATTCGTAGCGCAACAAATTGAGTTCAAAGAGATTTGGGAATGCAAAGCATAAAAAATATTACATTTTCTGGAAATTAACTCACTGTTTGTTTTGGTTCCCTCTTTTGTTTTCAAACACAAGTATTCTAATTATTTAAATTCGAGTGATGTCATGCCTTTTACTAGCTTGACACTTCTTTTAATTTCATCTCAATTTTCGGTCGGCCTGTTTGCAACTGTTTTTAATGCGTCATAAATGAAAGCAGGCTATAATTTGGTTTTTGTTGAGCATCGTTAAAATATTTATGTCTTACGCGCGCAAATTTTTGAAGTTCCCTCGCCTGTGGTGCAACACTTGAATTCCACTTCACAAAATTTTATGTTTCTTGCTTCTTTGTTATAAATTTTTTTAGTCAAAATTGTCGAACAATTGTTCTTGCCACGCTCAAGTGTCCTCATTTTGTGATCTTAGCGTGAAGATTTATGCTGATGGCATTGTTGTGAAATATGCAGCACATCAACACACATTGTTGCAACTGAGTAATGTCAAAGGGTATTCACGCTTAAAACATTATTTATAATGCGTTAATTAATTTTTAACTTTAATTTATAGAGATATATTTATGACAGCCGTTGTGACAAAATTTGTAGGTGTGGAAGAAATTTTTTTCGCTGCAAGTTTCTGCTATTTTCAATAAAAACTTTTATTTTTAATAGTTCGAACTATTTAATTTAAATTAAATTTCGCTTCTCTTCATCTTTCGGTCGACGCTACAAGCGGCTGAGCGACTTTGGCTGAGTTCGGAGCTTCTAAGAAGTTGGGAGGCTCTTTGGGTTGCTACCCGATTCCGAATGTAATTGAGGAAAATGTAATAAAGATATTTATAGGCATCTAAATACAGCAAAGAAAAGCAAAGCCGAAGCTGTCATGTTGGCTGACAAGCCATCAACTTTCCATCTACATATTACGTCCATAATGATTTCCACGTGTTCTTTAGTTAGCTCTTAAAATTTTTCTTAGTATTAAATTACCTGCAAATAGAAGAGAATAAAGAGAATTTTATTTAGAAATTAATTTTAGATGATCTAGAAATCGTTAGAAACCCGAAGTTTTGGAGAATATAAATATATCGCGAACATTTAACGAATTCCATGAAAATTGGATAATTGGATTGTAAGATATTTCTCTCCCGATAAGTATCTGAGCGAATGCTTTAATCGTGGCGTGGAAAGCCCAATTAATCTTACTCTTTGAAGAGATGGACTGTATGTTTTCTGAGCTGGCAGACGAGACTCCAGATCGCCTATGTGCTAGGTGCTTAAGGTGAATACCAGGTCTATGGTTTATTTACTTAACTGGTCTGATGGCTTAATCTGAATAAGTCTCAATCTGTTGGCTAGCTGTGGGGAATCCGATTCTGTCATCATCGACAGCGGGTCAGCGTGGTATTCCTATTCGTAATAGCGAGTTATTTTCTCAGCTCTCTACACTCTGCTAAATATATTTCTCTCAACGCAATATTTGGTAACTGTGTTTTGAGAAACATATTTAGTTGACGTAACTAAATTCTTTTCTCAGTGTGCGGGAGTACTAGAGAACGAAAAATGTGACTCCGTTGTCCGCAAAAGTTGAACTATTCGCTGTTAGTCGCGATTGTTGCTTTTTCATGTTGAGCTTTCATTGAGTATTGTGACCAGCGACAGGGAGCGATTTTTACTCATAAGCACTCATAAAGCTTCAAAAGACTTCGTCGCGGGCTATATGTGTGGATTGTGGATCGCTTTGATTTTATTACTCTTAGTGGACGTTTAATTTTCGGCCTGTGCGATTAAAAATTTACTTTTCGCCTTTTCGATTGGGTTTGATTATTTCATAGCCAGACTTATATGAGTACCAGGCCGCAATGATGTTGCAGGATCTTGGGCTGTGGATGGGATAAGGGAATGCTAGGCGAAACCAAGGACATTTGCGAATGCCGGGACGGGAGAGATACCTAGGCCAACTCTGGTCAAGTGAAGAATTGATACAATCGCTAACCCCTGGAGATATTCTAAAATTTTTGGGTTCCCTTGGATTAGATGAGGTACTGTAAATGGTTGAGGGCACAATAGATCTCTTGGTCGCAGTGCTTACCTTTATTTCAATCTAACTCCCTGGAATTTTCGGCGGCAGTAGTCACCGAAAACGGGGTATCTCATTTTTAGGTGGCTGACATTTTTCATTGAAGTGTGTTTTTTAATGGAGCAGAAAACAAACTTTTACTTTATTACTCGGGATTTCCAGACATTTTTATACCCAACAGCACATTTAAATCTTAAATTAATTTTTTGAAAATACCTAAAATTTAAAGTTTCCACTTATATTCTGATCAACAAATGAGCAAATTATGACTTTCGTTTATGTTTTAGGTTAGTGTCCAGTTCTAATACTGTACCGGTGCTGTAAATTTTTTTGAAGTAATAAATATCTGTACTAGAACTTGAGAACTGCTAGGTTGTTGAAGTGGCTGCTAGGCCCAGAGGGCGCCAGCACACTTAGGCCCGATCAGGGCCCATTGTGATTGAGAACTGCTAGCTAATTAAAAAAAAATTGATAGAAGGGGCTTTTTGACCCTTTTGTGATGAAATCTTATGAAAGTTAAAATAAAAATCGCACTCAGAGGGTTAAAAAGTTAAAAAAAAAAAATGAAGATAAGAATTTTACTATGCCTTGCCAAATATAATTAAACCCACTGTACAAAATGCAATAAGCTGAGCGAAATTCTCTTGGTCTTGC
>NW_016161624.1:0-541 GCF_001687245.7 Rhagoletis zephyria
GCGGCCTTCGGCCGCGCTTAGGGATTATAACCCTCACTAAGTAAAATTCCCCTTTCCGTGATGCCGTAGAAGAGGGGCGAAAGTCTTTTTGCGCAGAACATATTTCTGCGTAGGCGGCCTTCGGCCGCTCTTAGGGATTATAACCCTCACTAATAGAATTCTCCTTTCCGTGATGCCGGAAAAGAGGGGCNGTGATGCCGGAAAAGAGGGACGGAAGTCTTTTTGCGCAGAACATCTTTCTGCGTAGGCGGCCTTCGGCCGCGCTTAGTGATTATAACCCTCACTCAGTAGAATTCTCCTTTCCGTGATGCCGGAAAAGAGGGGCGAAAGTCTTTTTGCGCAGAACTTTTTTCGGCGTAGGCGGCCTTCGGCCGCGTTTAGGGATTACTAAGTAGAATTATGCTTCATTTGTTGCCGGAAAAGAGGGGCGGAAGTCTTTTTGCGTAGAACTTCTTTCTGCGTAGGCGGCCTTCGGCCGTGCTTAGGGATTATAACCCTTACTAAGTAGAATTCTCCTGTCTTTGGTGCCGGAAAAGAGGGG
>NW_016161624.1:1596-15615 GCF_001687245.7 Rhagoletis zephyria
AATTCTCCTTTCCGTGATGCCGGAAAAGAGGGGCGGAAGTCTTTTTGCGCAGAACTTTTTTCTGCGTAAGCGGCCTTCGGCCGCGCTTAGGGATTATAACCCTCTCTAAGTAGAATTATCCATTCTTTGTTGCCGGTCGGGTGGTTTTGTCCGGGGGAATATTGTTTGGAGGGGATTTTGTCCAGGGGATTTTTGTTCAGGGAGATTTTTTTTCGGGGGATTTTTTCTGGAGGATTTAGTCCGGGTGATTTTATGCACGGGGGAATGATTCCGACCACCTTGCATTAAAAACCGGTTATGTTCTATGTTTGCTGTTTCAAGACTTTAACTAATAATTAAGTTAGCTAAATGATCAAACAATTAATATTTCATCTTATCATAACTGAAAAAGTGTTCCTTATTTTTGTCCATAGCACCCGTTTTTTGGGTTTCGCTTGTGCACATCATCTATTCAAATAAGGCAATAGATTCTACGCTGAATAGCTGCGGTAAATGCTCTTAAAGCTTTGGGCGACATCCTCCAAGTTTCCAAAAGATATATGAAAGCGCCACAACAACACCATCTTTTAATCGAATATAAATTATACTCGTAGAGAGTGTAGGGTGAATTTCAGGAGTGTTTTTAGTGTCACTCCTTCTCCGCAGAAAAACAAAACGTTAAATGAATCCTTTTGCATTTGTTTCAATCAACAGAGTTCCAAAAATATTGAAAAATTTTAGCCCTAAATCCTTTATTTAGGCCAGCAAGTACAGAAAATAGGCATTTCTTCATTGTTACTCAAAAAACTTTATTTTTTTCAACATTTTTATTGAGCTTGAGGCCGTTTTTAATGAAAGTTTATTATATAATTTTTATATATTTCTATAGTTTTTTCTTGTTTTTTTTTTGTAAGTAATTTTGGGAAGGTTTTAAACATAATGCTCATTTTAGAAGCAATGAAAGTTGTCATCAAATACAGCAATCTGTGGAGTTTCAAGCAACCAGCAATGTGAAAAAGATTGGCAGCATGCTGAATATATGTTACAGCTATTTTGTAATTTTTTAAATTATAAAATAGTTAAAGCGAGCATACTCATAAATCTGTCAGCTCATTGTAAATGGCTAACACAAGGTGCTACGGGGCGTATACGTTACATACACAATTACGGGTATACATATGAGCAGGAGTTATCCAAAACTATCTGTTCTTTATGCAAAACTAATGACAATGCCTGATGGAAGACAAGTGTGCCACCATTTTGTACTAAAAAGACGTTTTTGCGAAAAATTTAACAACTCGTAAGGTTTAATAATATGTAACTATAACGTCACAAGCTTTCAGAACTTAATGTTATTTTTTATTGTCAAAGAACACTTAGGCCCTAAATTCATCAAAATAATATATGTTCATAGCAAAAGCATAATGATGCCGTGGATTCACCCCAGGATTTTCGATCTTTTCTATGTTCCTATTGGTGACTTCAGTAACTTAAAATGACAGCCCCTACAAATAGTACATTTGAAATGGTAAAAAGTAACCACTTAAAAATATTTAGGCTTAAGAACACTACTCTCGTCCAATAATCCAAAATAAATACAGCTCACATTATAGAAACATGATACGCTACTAAAAGCTTACGATGGTTTCATTTTCTCCAGGTTTACCAGTTATTTTGTCTGTTTACTGACTGGGTTAATGCTGCAGTTATTTACATAAAATACTTACATTTGCCCTCCTACGAAGATCTCTATTTACGTACGTAAATATTTGTGCTCCTAAATGCCCTCTGTTGTTTTAAAGAACTTAAAGTTTTCGATGTAATTTAAACTGAAGTAATGCTGCATTACAGTCAACGCCTGAAAGCAATTCTCTTGAAATACAGAAGCGAAAGGAAAAAGAGATAATGTTGAACAAAAAAATAAATAGGGCAAAAATAGTAAAATCCACATTAGGAGAGCAGCAGGAACTATGGAAATGCGTTGAGCTACTTACGCTTCCTCTTCCACATGAACTGGCCCACAATAAAACCGTAAACGTAACTTGTGCTGTGTAATGCTGAGTGAAAACAAATGCTTTTGGCTCTATGCTGCCTCTATCCAACACACTACCGCCGTTGGCTTGCTGCTCTTTTCATTTGCTGCAGCTGTTTCCAACTGTTAAATATTGGACATTCATTTCGGGATAAACTCGACTTAGGGCAGCCCGAAGCACGCAAAAGTAAGCATGCAGAGCACGTGTGCTAGAATAATATCAAAAAAAAAAGGCCTAGAAAAATTACGCACACATGAAAGTCAAATAGGATTTCTCGGCAAAAGTGGAGCAGCAGAAAATAGTGTAAAACTATAAAGCAGTAAGCAAGCAAAGCGACTAAGGCAGTTGCAGTCAACCGATCACACACACACGTCATTCGGAATAGCAAGAAATTTATATGGTCGCCTGAGATAGCTTTGCCGAGTTGCAAACGAGATTTAGCAGCTGCTTTGGCTGTTGTAGCTGCAGCGTGTGTCTGATTTATCGGTGTGGCACAGAGGTGGCTGAAAAAATTACTTTCATTAATTTTTTCGTTGAATTTTCTTTATTTTTTTCTTTAACATAAGCTTAAATTTTCTCTTGTCTTTTATGCACTGCAAAGATGGTTAAAGGTGACAAATAAATTATATTAGAGTGTCCCCTAATTTTTACACGCATTTTCTTCTTTTGATTTGAATATCGTATATTGGTATACATAAAAATTATTTGCTGTAGGATCTAAATAACTCAAAGATATTGCATGGATCTTTCAGCTGAGCACTTCCTAGTGAGGATCAGGCGAGCTTAACCGGTTACTGTTCAACCCCTAGCCGGTCTGACGACGCTCTATTCCACTACTTGTGCCACTAATTTGGGATATAAAATTAAAATTGCTACCCAGAACGATATTTTCTATGGTATAAAAGTCCACAACGTAGCAACCGCACACACGCCATGGCATTACAAGTTCAAAAGTTAATTTCTTTAAAAAAGTTTAACAAACCAGGAAGAAAGTACCGAGCTTCTTATGCTCTAATTTAACTAGTGAACTCATTGCTAGAGAGGGTTGGCACCAGTGCACCTTAAGGCCACCCACCAAGTCGGCCGTACAGATCGTGTCTGACCAAATCGCTGATCAAGGAGGAACAGAAGTTCTTCACAAGAAACATTCTATAGACAAGCCATTTCGAAATCAAATCGCGCGGAAAGGCACATACCGTTAAATTTGGTGGAGGAAGACAATCTAAAGGTAGCGAAAATGGCAAACATACGGGGTTGCTAGACTGGATTCTTTGCTAAAATCAGAAGATTATAGGTATCATAAAAGACAGCAGTATATAATCCTCTATAGTCCGTTGGAAATAGGAAAGCAGAACAATGAAGATCCACCCGCATAATGCACAAGCACAAACTTGGTGCATGCAGCTGAAGATCAATTTAAGAAAGCTCTAAGCGGATATCTTGGAGATTCTCCAGGAGTTAAATCCAGGTATTCTTTTAACCCTGGACGTGCTTCGTTAGTCGATTCGACTAACAAAAATCGTGTTTCGCTTCGTACCTCTTTCTGAAGTCATTTACCATTTTGTTTATTATATGTAACAGAGAAAATAATATGTATTTAATATTTTGTTTGTGTGTTTGAAAAACTATAAAGAACTAAAATTCATAAAATGTGTTTTTGTTTTTAACTCTTTTATGTTTGCTATTTCAATTTAAAGTAGGTTTTAGTCGTTTCGACTAACAAGCCCGCAGAAAGGGTCAAAAGAGCGAAGCACTTCCAGGGTTAATTGGAGAGCTTTGTTTCTTCGCGCTTGAATTTAGCTTGAAATGAGTCGAATTTAAATAAAATTTTACAGAAAACCATGTGTCTTAAATTAAAGGCAACATGCTTAACAAAATCCGTCTTATTTTTCGAATATCTATAAATTTAGTACCAAGATGCAATGCACTATTTTGTAAGCAGTTTCACTCTCAGCCAATTGCAAATAGCTTTGGTAGAAAAAAAGGAAAAAAGAACACTGCTAAGAACATGCAAAAAAATGCAACGGAAGTGGAAAAGAGATTTAGTTCCATTTGACGATTTTATATTGTAAACGACGAAGTAGTGCTTTACCATTTATGCGCAAATAAAGAAAAAAATACCAAAGAAGTAGAAATGCAGACGAAAATTTTAAGAATACTTAGGCGATAAGCTGACGACGGACGCAGTGAAGTGAATGCGTGCGCTCAAGTGACTATACCCCCCCCACGCTTGTGTCCGTGGCTGTCTGCGCTGACGCATACACTTTTACGCATTTGAGCTTTGGCTAAGACGACCAAGGCGTCAGACCGACGGACGGGCGGTCATAGATAGAATTGGAGATGTAGTTGGCAGGAAACATTAGAATGTCTAGACACCTACGTCATGCCAAATGTGAATAAGAAAAGCGCAGCAGTGGCTGAAAAAGACGAAGAAAAAAAAGCCAAAAAGACGCCAATCGAAGAAAAAATGTATTTTCGCTTCGGCGGCGTTTTCACACATTTTTTAAGCGCTTAAATAGATGCTTACCGTTTTTTTTACCATTTTCATTTGAATTTTACTATTTCACTTCTTATATCATTTTTCACTTTGCGTTATAGAGAAAAAATTCCTCGTGGTTGGAAGTAAACGAAATCCAAGTAAAAGTCGTTCAAGAGTCGTGATTTTGACTGCCAAATGCAACTTTCAACAGCTTTTCAATGCCAGTTCCTGCTCCTTTAAGCGTGTCTAACCTTTGAACTGCTTAATATGCCGAAAATTTCCTCCTTACAGGCAAGCAATGATGTCACTTCCGCCACTTCAACACGGCAACAACAACTCCAAAAACTTTGCAAAAAAAATATTTGACTCTTAACTGCTTGCTTCCAAAAATTTAGTTGAGTTCACTTTTCGTTTCAGCCTGAGTTAGAGTACAAACTTACATATACATATACATATGTACCAGTATATTCAATGATGCCTTCAGTAAGGCGTTTGTATATGTACGTGCACGCCTGGCAGAGTACATAACTGAAGTGTGACAGCTGGGAAAGTAAGCTGGCAATGACAGACTTGCCAAACTCACTTGTCTGTCGGGCGGACGGCGCGTCAGCAGGCGAGTAAAAGGAGAGCTTGTCGCCACATCCTTCACTGGCAGTCGGCAGCCAAAGTTTCTCTGCCAACGACACACTCGACAAATACCTTCCTACTCTCCCTTGGAAGTGTTATTCTGAAGGATTTATGTTTGGCTTTTTAGTTGGCACATGTGACAGACTAGAGAAAGGAAGTGAGGAGTGTCGAGAAGAGTCAAAAATATTCAAAAATTGTCATTGGATGGCGGTAAATATTAGGTATACATATTGGGTAAGTGTGCGATTTTTTTTGTGTGATTGGTTTTGAGCTGCAAGAATTTGAGTATTAGAAAGCAAAACAGCCATAAACAAGCTCTTGTTGGGAGCAATTTTGCAAAAATGCTTTGCCTTTGTGTTTGTAGGGAGATACATACAGGTAGGCATATATATTGTTTCCCCGATGGATCTTATCAGCCTCGTCTAGGAAGTTTGATGCCTTCGCTGATGAAAGATCTCATTGCAGGCAAAGTGTCTCAAGTTTAGCGCTAATAGCTAATTCACTGTCAAATCCTGGCTATGTCACTTAGACGTTTGGTGATATATTCCTCTTTTAATTAGGGATTATCTTTGAACGGAACTTGACTTATGATTAAAGACAGTATAAGCTTAGATATATTTATCCATACTTTTCATACGAATTTTGACTTAAGTCCTAACGACTCATCTGCCTTGGCTGGGATGTTCTACAAATATCTAATAGCAGTTTTTCTAAACCTTCATACAAAATCTGCAATGTTATCTAGTCAATCACTTTCTTGCCGGGTTTTTGAGCACCGCAAACTAAATTATTTGATAGACTTCAATATCAGTATGCGGGCTGCTATTTTAAAGGATATTGAAAAGTTATCTACAACACGTTCACACATACATACACAACACCATACACATGCACAATATTATGGCTGCAAGTGTGCGCTTGACAGAACAAAGTTGCTTTGTATCTACTACATTAATATTAGTTTTTGCTTATGACGGCAGGTAAGAAATTGAATGTCAGTTTAAGTTGACAGTTTCACTACTCGCACACAGGTATCTACATAAATATTTTATAAGGAAATTTTGCATACATCCGTTTCGTGCACACACGTAAGCCATTCATATGCACACACACACAATAATTTATCTATCAAATATGTACGTACATATGTATGTATTTGCTATGTCACATAAGCTCTCACTTCGTTTTGGCTCTCCAGGAAAATTGCTCTTGCTTATAACATATTTAAAAGTCAAAGAGCTGTGCGAGTGATAAATTGAAAGTTTAGTTCACATGAAATAACAACAAATTGGGCAAGTTGAATGTGGCATCCAACAGCAATAACAACAAATGGTAAAAAGCAATCAGTCGAACAACAACAATCAATATAAGAGCACACACCTGCTGTTATTCTGACACCCACCCCACAAATTGGAGTAAATCATGCATTTTATGCTTAAATAAAATTGTATGCCAATAGTTGACTGACTGACTGGCAGCTCCATGTGTGAGCGAGGAAAAAAGAATAGGAAATACATACATATGTATGTATATGCTTTTATGCTGTGAAAACTGTGTCAAATTTGATTTATTGATCGCAATTTTTGCTGATAGCCAGATCCCTCTTCTCTTCCCTGCGTAATAGTTCCTCCATTTATGAAGGGTAATAAGTTTAAAGAATTTCAATAAGAATTGAGATAAGTAAGTGAAAGTTGGATCGAATGCTGCAAAAATTTAATTTTTGTATGTATAAATGTTAGGAGATAAAGAAGATGACCTTTAGCTAAAGCGGAGGGTAGAGGTACATACATACAGATGCGATCAACTAATTGGCAAAGAAATTCAAAATGATATTGTTTGCAAATTATGTTCTTTTAAATATTTTTAATCATTTTCAATTACATCACATTAATACAAGTTTCAAAGCTTGCACAAATTGCAAAAAATTATAAAAAAAAGTTCAAAAACTGTCATAAAAATTTCAACATTTTTAATTAGATTATTTAGAAAATTTTCGGGTATGCAGTTGTTTAGCCCATTCAATTTTAGTCTAATAAAGTGCAAGCTTGAAGTTGCTAGGATTTGCAGTTGATTTTTTAGATTTTTTTTGTGGAGGATGTTGCGCATTTTCTTCCATATAACACATGATCAAAATTTCTTTTATATGACTAAAATCCGCAACACCCTCACACAAAAAAAAATTCTAAAAAATCAACTAAAAATCCTAGCTACTTCAAACTTGCACTTTATTAGACCAGAATTGAATGGGCTACACAACCGAATACCCGAAAATAGTAGTATCACCATACCGTTTTTCATTTTAAGTTTTGACATCCAAACTAAACGGAAAAATTTCTAAGTATGCCTTTTAAAATTCTGGCACATTAAGTATCACACCAATTTGACATAAAAAAGAAGGAATGGCAAAATCAAAAGTCAACTCAACACCAGAACAAACTGTCTGTGCCCAAAAGGAATCGAATCCCAAGAGTTAATGTTTAGGCGAAAAATACAACCAACTTCAACGCACATATACCGTTAGGTACCTTCTTCATTATCAAATGATAGTAATTAAACCAAATTAGAATTACCATGAAAAAATTATCGAAATCGGGACACGTGGTCCAATGTTATGCGGTAACATGCATAAAAAATAAAACAAAATATTCGACGAATTGATAGCCTCCTCCTTTTTTTGAATTCGGTTTGAAAAGAAGATAAAATCAAAATTCGAAACTTTACAAAGCACAGCCCTAGCGAAATGATTTTAAAATTTAAAAACAAAAAAATAAACATGCAGTTAGTTTTAGTGCAATTAAAGAAGGGCAACATAAACACTTTTCTTCAATAGCTTTTCGTACAAGATCACATCAGTGCGTTTATGCGGAATTCACCCAAACAACGATGTAATATGGACTTCTTACTGAAGACGCGCTCTTTAAAAATACACAGTAATTTTTTTGTATATTCATCCCTCTGAAGAAATGCACACACGTAAACAACAGTTTTGGCATAATCTTAATGAAAATCTAATTTTAAGCGAAAGAGTTTTATTTATTTTCTCCATTTTTATTTCATTTTCTACAACCACATCCCTTTGGTAAATTTGACTAAATAAGAAAAAAAAAACGACACTGCTTTTATATTCATGAATTTTTAAAACACAAAATTTATGCATATTACTTTCTTAGCGACAGAAATACACCAAGTAACAAAAAAAAATAAGCAGAAGGGTAAAACTAACGAAAAAATCACAAATAACCAAATGAAAATGCAGAAGTGGAAAGGAAGCGTGTAATACAGCAAATTCTTTGAAATGAACCTTAAGTTCATTTAGTCCTGAGAACTACTTACACACACCAGGGAGCTTTCAGTCACACACGTGGGAATGTCTAAAGCGTTCACTAATACCCACAGTTCACAGCTATCAACACATGCAAGGATATGTACATATATGTACACCCCCCTGCAGAAAGAATATCAATTGATAAAAAATAACCCACTTGTAGTTAGCTTATTTGCGAAATTTCTATAAAATATATAACTTGTAGTTAGCTACAAAAAACTAACTTGAAGCTAGTTGAAAAGCAATACAGGAATCATGCAGACGTAATCGGGAGATTATTTTCTTTAAACATGCTTCTAGTTAAATATCCTCATACAAATTTTGCTTTTTTCTGCACTTCACAAATACGTTTTCGAATTCAGGACAAGTAAAATGAAGATCGAAGTTTTATATTTTGAAGTTGTGTCTAAGGGAATTCGAATATGGCACCAGCAGAATATATAAACGAATATGTTATGTTTAATGGGGATTTCGTTTCTACCAAAAAATGTTGCCCTTTCATTGCCCCTTTCTCTTTTCGTGTTCGGTTCTAAAATAAAGGCAAACGGTAAGAAAATTTTGCGTTCGTCTCTGAAAATTTCACACTCTTGTAAGCCAAAAAAGGCACATTCCCTGCCCTTGGAAGCTTGTCAGTGGTGATGGTTGCCCTGATAATCAGGTAGTTGCTTAAAACGATAATATTGTGAATTGCGTGAGCTAGACACGGACAAGAAAGTTAAAGGGTTGATTGTAACATCTTTATATAAAGTAAATAAATAAATACTTAAAAAAATAAAATATTGTTTTTCTTATTGATATTTTATGTCCAAAAGTAGTTAGTTACAAGTTAGTTGACATTTAATGCCGAGGTAAACACCCTTGAATATTTCGCGGCGATCGCCCTAACAATATAGTCAGCCTTCCTCAACGATAATAGTGACATTTAGTTTCTTCCTAATCAACTTCAATTTAACTTGTAGTTAGATATATTTCCTACTGGGTCGCTTCAGCCGCAGCAAACACTCGAACTTTGGCCACCAGCTCAGTCACTCACTGCTGCTGTAACTTACGCTTCTTCCCCGCACCCTTTATCAGCATTGGTTATCTGTTGACGTTTTTCGCGTTGCAGCGCACACCAGCAGTGTGCACCTATCCCATCTCTTTCGCATACCCAATAAGCACAAAAATAATATTTCTGCAACCCTGAAGAAATTCATAGTTCTCAAGTTGATGTCCAACATCATCCTCCAACTCATCTCTAATCTCTAAGTGAACTGAAAAACTAAAGCTATATAAAGAGGAAAATTGCCAACAAAAAGTAAATAATATGCAATAATGAAAATAAAACACGAAGTGAACTAAGTGGTAGAATTACTGTCGGACTATATATTGTAAAGTGAATTAAAATGAAGTATTTCAATGAAATGTTTGAGAGGAATTGGAGAATAACATTGGAGTTCAAGTTGAGAACTAGCATTTTCTCAACTTGAGAAACAGTCCTATTTTCACACAAAGAACAATTCCCTTTTTGTTGAGAACGCTATCATCCTTCACTTGAGGTACTGTTGAGAAACAACGTTGGAGATTTGAGAAGAAATACCTTAGTTCTCAACTTCACCTCAAGTTGAGCTCAAACCTAAATGTTTGTTGGGTACATACACATTTTGCTTTCGTTGCTTCTATCTATGCTCTCTCACATGTGATAACACAAATTTGCCTTTTTTCCAATTTCGCCCAAATTTACATACACATGCATATGCAAGTGAAATTTATTAACTGACATTGTTGCAGAACAGCAGTGCTAGTACCAGCGTAACAACAACAACAACAATAATAGAAGCATTGTCAAAAGGAATGGCAACTAACTAAATGCCAACTACAGCATAAAAACGCCGAGCGATAGCAGCTGTGGAGAAAGTGGGGAAAAAGCTCTTCATAGTTGCATTTGTGTCCGTGTGTGTGTGTGTGTTGGTGCAGGAAAAATCAACAAAATCTGAAAAAAATTGAAATGAAGTCGCATGCATATTCAGTATGCCAACTCAGCAGCAAATCAAGTCAGCCAGCTTATGCAGGTTAGTCTACTCAAGCGTTGCGGATTCTAGTTGCGCTAGTAAGTTGTATGTATGTATATGTGTATGTATGTATGTATAACCAGGTGCAAATATGTACATACTGACTAACTGACAATTTGCATATGCATATACATACATACATATTTTTGTTTGAGATTTGGTATAACTGCATGTTTGTAAGTAGTTATCGTAGCCATTCGTAATCGCTCACATGCACCATGAATATTTGGGACAGATAAAGTGAGTTATTCAAAGGTTTGGTAAGTGTTTTTCTCTCGAAGATAAACAAAGCTGATATGATTTTCTAGTTTTATGTAGTTTTTTATTCGGAGAAACGAAGAGGACTCATTCTCCGAAATAAAGCTAGCAGGTTTATTTGAATTTGCAAATAATTTTCAGTTACAAATACATATCGTCGTTTAAAGTAAAAAAACCGCATAACTGACATTTGCTGAACAAAAATTGGATTTGCTCACACAAGCTTTTGGCTCAATCCTTATTCATTCATCCTGAAATATTCTAGCCAAGTCTCGCACACTGTTGGATCAAATCTTGTTGATGAGTACTGGGAATAGCATATTTGGACCTATGTAGATTTCAGAAAAGTCCACGATTGAGAGAATACAAAGGTTGCGCCGATCTCGGACCGCTATTCTTCTCTTAACGAATTTGACAGAATCGTGGTTTGCATTACATCACACTTGTGCAGATTGTTTACGTTTTCCTTGCAACATTTTTTCTTCTTCTTCCATTCTTGCTCACGTTTTGGCATTTCTCTCTCGCAATTGCACCAGTGTGACGTCACACAAAAGTTATTCTCAAAAATCCTCTCTGATCGGCGCAATCTTGTATTCTATCATTCTTGAGAAAAGTCTACCAACTGGCATATTCTCACACATATTTCAGGCCGAAATTTGTTCAATTGAAATCTCTTCGCATATCGGCTACAATAAACAACATGTTGGATAACATTAAGAGCATCGTAAGCCTTCGTTCAATGGCAAGAAACGACTGCGGATATTGACCCTAACGTCGTTGGGAAAGGATAGCTGCTAATCATCGCCGGACACGGTTAAGAGTAGGGATTCCCATCAGCTGGTTGTCAGTGCCCGTACCTCTATTAGGGTGATTTTTGGTCTAGTTGACCAAAAGTGCAAGCAAAATTAAAGACTGAATTAGACGAAGGGTGTACCATCCATCCAAAAGGCTCAGAAACTGACAGATTTTGCGGAAATCAGAAATGAACGAAGTTTGTCGGGTCCGCTAGTATGTTCTTATTTGCTGGAGCGTTTGGGCATTTCACGTTATCTGTGGGAAAAGTGTCATGCTTCTAGCGCGAAAAGTTTCTTGTCTATTTATTCAGCGACAATAACCTGAACGCAAATCTGGGAGCATCTTTGAGCGTCTCTATGTCACTGAGCGACAATCTGAATATCGCTACTCTGCTGGCTTGGGTCTGTATTTTTCCCACCATTTAAAGACGTATGTGTGCGTACGTGCTGCGGATCAAAGGATTAAGGGAAGATTTATTTATAGTAATCCAGTTTATCGCCAATGAGGAGTGGTTTTTTTCAGACCTTAGCCAAGTTATTGGATATATATACTATCTGTACATATGCTTATAACTACGGCCAAGTGATCTTCGAACCCTTCTAAAACACATTTAATTTCATATTCAGTTCACATTATTAATTTTCAAGTTAGTTTCTATTTAATATTCAATCAAAAGTTCTTATTTCCTGGCATAAACTTATGTGGATGTTTGCAAGGAGAAGCATTTTGCTGTCAATGACAGGCAAACGTTGCATCATAGCTTTTGCCACAAGCAAATATGCACAGCAATGAGCAGTCAGTAGCCAGTGGCAAACAACAGACAGCCGCTGGCAGTATATTAAATTAAACTTTAATACAAAACAAGATATACAAAGATGCAAACGACATTGGTTTTTGCTGTTAAAACGTATCAATGCTTTACGTGCTCGATCATGAAGAATGGGTTGGGTAAAAATTAAGTTCTTTCTAGAACTACACAAGTTTTGCACTTTTTTAAACGCTCGCGGATTTTTCGTCGGAAATCAAGTATTTAAATTCATATAAAAAAATACATTGGTTACGATTTTTAGGCATTCATAAGACTTACTTTTTCATGTTATGCATTTGCCCAAGAAATATACAATATTTACTCGATAGATATGCATTCCTTCCAAACTTATACAATACTCCTGCAAAATTTGCTCGTTTTGGTTTTGCAACATTTTTTTTGTGCGGAAATTGGCAAGTAATATCGTCACACATAGCAGCATATAAACATTAACCCACACACATATATGTATGTATATATAAAAGTTAACATATATATGCCATTCGAATATACATCTATTGCCAGGTAAATGTGGCTGATGTTGCTCTACGAGAAGACTCAATTTTTTCCGCATCACATCAAAAATTGTCTGTTGGCGTGGCGAAAATTGCCAACGTGCCATGCTGTGCACGTGACATTGACAAAAGATGGCAAATTGCGCGAAAATCCGTCGAAAGTGAGGTGGTGGTGGTGCTGCTGCTGCTGCTGCAAAGCAATTTTCGTGTTGCCCAACTGCGGGCGTTCGTGCTGCGCTTGCCAATCCCCTGCCTCAGCTGTCGCTGCTCGTCGCTGTAACTTCCGCTTCCGCTATACATTGGCTCACTGGCTGACTTGCATACAATCAAGCGAATAAATACATGCACACTAATACTTACACACAAGCTCACACACACTTGCAACAGAGCAGTAGCACGTAGCGTGGCGCAGAAGTTAGACAGCTGTCGTTGACTGTTGCCGCGATTTCGCGATAACCAACACCAACGCTATACACTCACACAGGAACACATTTACGCACGCACATAAGGAGTAAAGCTGCCTCAACACTGCCAATCGACCATCTTTTCGTGTTGGCTTTCGGTGTCTTGATTTCCTCGCCCCTCTTTTCCGTTGGTTGCATTCATTTACTCTCGCCGACAAATGCACACACACAAACACACACCCACGAAGATTTGCTAAACTACATGCGCATAAATATTTTGTTATTGTTGTCATTCCATTTCACTCTATCAACAATGTCTACGCCGCCACATGTTTACCCCTGCAATATTTCGCCTACATGGATTTCGCTATTTTTTCCACTGATATTGCAGCTATTTTTCTTGTTGTTGTTATTATAGCTAGCGAAAATGTATCACAGGAATTCGAAATGAGCAGCTTTGGCATTTAAATGGCATGGATGCATGCATAGCTCGTCGGCATTCAATGCCCAGCAGGCAGGCAACGCAACTCAATATGTGCCTACATTCCGCTAACACATATAACGGGTGATTTTTTTGAGGTTAGGATTTTCATGCATTAGTATTTGACAGATCACGTGGGATTTCAGACATGGTGTCAAAGAGAAAGATGCTCAGTATGCTTTGACATTTCATCATGAATAGACTTACTAACGAGCAACGCTTGCAAATCATTGAATTTTATTACCAAAATCAGTGTTCGGTTCG
>NW_016161624.1:15835-49741 GCF_001687245.7 Rhagoletis zephyria
ATCGACAAATTTTGTTCAGCGATGAGGCTCATTTCTGGTTGAATGGCTTCGTAAATAAGCAAAATTGCCGCATTTGGAGTGAAGAGCAACCAGAAGCCGTTCAAGAACTGCCCATGCATCCCGAAAAATGCACTGTTTGGTGTGGTTTGTACGCTGGTGGAATCATTGGACCGTATTTTTTCAAAGATGCTGTTGGACGCAACGTTACGGTGAATGGCGATCGCTATCGTTCGATGCTAACAAACTTTTTGTTGCCAAAAATGGAAGAACTGAACTTGGTTGACATGTGGTTTCAACAAGATGGCGCTACATGCCACACAGCTCGCGATTCTATGGCCATTTTGAGGGAAAACTTCGGAGAACAATTCATCTCAAGAAATGGACCGGTAAGTTGGCCACCAAGATCATGCGATTTGACGCCTTTAGACTATTTTTTGTGGGGCTACGTCAAGTCTAAAGTCTACAGAAATAAGCCAGCAACTATTCCAGCTTTGGAAGACAACATTTCCGAAGAAATTCGGGCTATTCCGGCCGAAATGCTCGAAAAAGTTGCCCAAAATTGGACTTTCCGAATGGACCACCTAAGACGCAGCCGCGGTCAACATTTAAATGAAATTATCTTCAAAAAGTAAATGTCATGGACCAATCTAACGTTTCAAATAAAGAACCGATGAGATTTTGCAAATTTTATGCGTTTTTTTAAAAAAAAAAGTTATCAAGCTCTTAAAAAATCACCCGTTATATCTATGCTTGCATGCTTATGTGAAAAATTATAGTGTGATTTTAGGCGCTGAATGGAATATTCAATTATGCACCAACGTGGTGCAGCAACAACAGCAAATCAGCATTCATTCTTGCGACGATATGTTTACAATACATACAATACGTGAGCGTCTTCTTCGAAGCCGACGATAAATGTAAGCTTTTAAATTGAATTCTATAGCTAGTATGTGAGTTTACATTGCACAAATACTCGTGTGTATTTATTGCATCGGCACGGCAGGCAAAAATGTCGGATTAAATGCCTAAATGATTGGTTTGTGGTAATAAATATTTTTTGATTGTAAATCGTTTATGTCATACGAAAATTTCAAAGACCTAATACATGTACATAGATATTAACATAGAGTGAATTGCAACTTATAATCGTAGTATTGTTTCAAGTACCGAAACCAGGTAAAGGCACTCATTAGCACCACGGAAATCTACTCAAATGTATTAGCTGCTGAGCCTAAAATATGCGGATCAATACGCTAATACAAATGGTAAGTTTACGCAGACAGCGCTTCATAATTTACACTGAGCCAAAAGCACAATGGTTTTTCAACCAAGTTATTGTTTGATTTTTTCATGGTAAACACACCGATTGTAGGAAATGTGATTCAAGTTGAACACTTGAAAACACATTTGAATGTCTGGCTGTAGCTGAACGTGCAAGATATCTGCTTTTATTTGTTAGCTTCCAGCAAGTTCGGGTTCCAGTCCTGCCAGAGGCAACATATAATTTTTATATTTTTTTCTGTTTTTGGTTCTTCCTAACTACGAAAAAGTATCTGCGAAGTGAAGAACCAAATCAAACGATGAAGAAAATTGATTCAAGTTGAACATTTGAAAGAAAATTTACAGAACGGCTGTAGCTGAGTGCACAGCTATAGCGTGTAACTTTTTGGATGGTTTTGACTCCATTGATGCCAATGTTATCATAAATAACTGGATTGAAAATCTTTAGAAATGCTAAAAATAACAGTATCTTGGATTTATTATCTCTACTTAAATCTAAAGGTAAGGTATGCCCAATATTTTGTTTGGGGCTCGACTCAAACTAGCTTTGAATGTTCTAACACTGCTTTTACATTTTTTAAGGAAACTAAAAAAAAACTCGTAAACCATTTTAGTCTCTCAAGTTAAATATAATAGGGTCCCAAGTACATAGCAAAGTCTATGAAAATCTACGGAAATTGACATTTATAGTGTTTAAAAGTTGCATCTAAAAAACTGGTTTGATGACTTTTATAATTTAAAAATACTTATGATAAAGAATTAAAATTACTTATGATAAAGAATGGTCACTAGACCAAATGATCAAATAAAAAAGCTACATATTTGATTGTAAGGAACAACTTAAAAAGCAAATACAATTTTAGAACTTAACCCTGCTGAATCCCCTTTGAAAAATCACCAAAAGCATTCACCTTCGAATCCCAAATAAACAAACTTAAATTACGCTGCTGGCTACGCTTTAACCTTTCCACGAATGACTAACTAATTAGGTGCGCATATGTTTGACTCAGCGCTTGTTAAGTGATCTATATACACCCCGACAGCCATAACCGCACACCCACATTCACACCGAAGCTGATTTAATTCGCTTTTAGCTACAGTGGTGCGTACCGCAAACACGCAACGGTGTAGCCATTTATTGGATTAACATATTTTCTAAATGTCTGGTGGGGCAATAACCGAGGCGGAGAAGCTGATAAAAAAAAATTGGGAAACTAGTAATGCAAAAGGGGCGAAATATGGGGAAAATGTGCGAAATAAAATGAAAGAAAAACATAGCACTTGCGAAGAGAAAGTAAAAAAAAAACAAAGAAAGCAGAAAATCTCAAAAGCAAAGTGAAAGCAAACCAGTAATTATATGTAGAAAAAAACACTGTTGTTTTGCGACAATATTCACTGTTTGGTTGACGCATCATAGACATCAGCGTCTCGTCATGCGCTCCTCCTGCCCAGTGTCACGCTACACAACCCCTTGCCACCCAAGCTGTCTGCTGTCTGCCAGAGTGTCTGCCTAGTCAAGTGGCCGGGTAGGCGTGCAATGACCTCGGCGGCCAAGTAAAAATAAATAAACAAATACATCAACACACACTTTTTTATTTACATATTTTATTATGCAGTCAGTCACATTAGAATGTACGAGTATTTAAGAGCACACATACATACATTCGCATGCGCACAGTCGTATTGCAGGCATGCTGAGTGTATTGTACTCTGGGGAGGAATTCACGCAAATGAATGAGCAGCAAAAATAAAAAAACTAAATAAAAAGCAAATGCAAGAAAGATATAAATAAATCGAATGTACATAGCATAACCGGAGAAAGCTGAGGGTACCATCGCGCTGACATTATAAAAATAAATATAGTCATTATTAGCATTTAAATTAGTTTCGCAAGGCTTGCTCACGAGCCTTCTCTTTGCTATCATTTCTTTGTCGCGCCTTCTTCCTCCAAGCGCATTATGATACGCTGCGGCTTGCATGTTGCGCCAATTTACTATGTCTGGCTAACAAAGTGTCACAATCCATCGTGCCTGTTGGTCACAGTGCTCGCCTATTCATCTCCTCAATTGTCACCTCTCATTAGCTCACTCTCTTTTTCAAGCTCAGCCAGTCACTCGGCAATGCTAGTGACGCCCCTCAAGAGCCTATGTTGAGTAAATTTCTCGTATTTATTTATTTCTGAGTTGATTGCTTTGCAAACTTTCACTGTCATGTACATAGTAATCTGTGTATCGCTCTGTGTTTACTTTGAGTTGCGCCAACGTGTTGTGACATATTCTTAGGCGTTCAACACCACGAATGAATGCACTGCCTCGCCTCCCGCACAGCAACTACCAAACTCCCACTAACTGTATACATATCGCACGCCGTCTTCAAAAGGGGCACAACTCAAAATTACACGTTTGCCAGAAAATGCGAAAAACTATTCCGGAGCACATGATAATCATATGGGCAACGGCAACTTTACCTTATGTTTTTCTTCTTAACAAATTATAACAAAAATTTGCTCCAGCTTTTGCTGAAAGGTAAATTAAAGTTCTGTGTACATTTTTAGCGCATAATCTCAAAAATGCCAAATTTTGAGTTGTGACTCTTGTGAAGACGGTGTGCGATATATACTTATATATATATATATATATACGAGCATTTACATAACTGTAGATCTTGATCAATCTTCTTTCACATTGTTTATTTTCATTTGTTTACTCGCCTTCAGCAAACTGTCTCGTTCATTGCCTTGTCTTGCTGATAAAGTGTCATTGTTGTTATTGGGTTAGCAACATTTGTTGCTACTCTTGTTGCTTGATTACATATTTCTACTATGCACACAAACACATACATCCCTTCTCTTTTTTGTAAATTTTTTTTTATTTGATTTATACCAACGCATTTTTTAGTCACCTTCATACTTTTACTTTCCTTGTTACTTTGCTATTTAATTAATGATGGCCGGAATTCGAAATTCATTGCCTCCCTTTTGGCTTTTGCTTCGTTTAATAGCTGCTGTTAACATTTCTGACTTCAACGTCTGTTTTGTGTATTTGTGTTTTCTTCCTTTGGTTTATCGCACATTAATTACTGTATGTTTATTTAAGTTAGTTATTATGATTTCAAGATTGCGGCTACATCCGGAGATTAATTACGGCCAAAAACGCAATGTGTAGAGGAGTCAGTGAAGAATGTTCATTAAAGTGAAAGTGAGTATACACAATATTTCAATTTTAGCATGTTATCGGGATTTCATTACAATTATTTGTTTTTTTTTAAATTCAGGTTAGGGTTAAAATTTCGGGGTACTGCGAGCGGTGAAAGCAATGAACTTCGTGGTGGAAATCAGGGATAGAGCTACATATATTTGGATAGGGGCCTCATACATGAAAAGCGAGCCTGGTTAAGCACAGACATAATTTTTGCACTGATCAAGTGAGATCAAGCTCAAGGATTTTTACTGAAAATGGAGTCGGCGCTCTAGCTCACCTTTTATGCCTGAAGCCCAGTATGTGTATGTACATACATATATAGTAGAAAGGTAAGTACTTAAGTTTAATTTAGCAGACGAAAGTAGTAACAAAACTTGTTTTATTGCTGTCTTTTTTCTGATAGCTTTAACATCTGAACGATATCGGCATTCTTGCCTGCCGGCCTAAATAAATTATTAGCATTCCATGTTGTATGAGTTATCTATGAACAATTCACATTTTATCCGGTTGAAAAAAATTCTTAAGTCGCTGAACCTTTTTTTGACGCCTCCAAGAAGTAGAATTAATCTTTTTCTAAAATATTTAAATTTATGTAGAGTGGAGTACTATTTAGCGGGCGAAAAAATTAATTATTAGAATTTTGTGGAATAATGAGCTATTCTAGGTCGACGAGATCTTAAAGAAATCTATAGTACTCAAAACTTCATATCTTAACCATACATAAATCGCAATTTCGAATTGAGTCATAAATGAAAAAGTCAGGAAGGAACTTGGTTGATGGCTCGTTTGGCACTCACGAAGGTCGAGAAGAAAAGTAGTATGACCCCAAAATGCTCTCAAACAAAACTCTCATATACTAAAATAGCAGCATTACTGACTAGTAATTTTTAGTCAGTATTTTCAAGAAAAAAAAATGGTTCTGCAAAACCATCCAGAACTGGGCTATACTACAAATATTTGTATTTAAAGCAGCCATTTGTCACTGCAGTAAATCCGGTGGAGCTTGCGTCCATTGAAACTGGAAGCGGCTCCACTGCTAGTGTATGTATGTATGTATACTGCGATATTTAAGCAGCTATAAATAAAATCAACACATTTCGTCTTTCGTTTTGATTTGCTTTAACCCTGATAAGGTAATCTGCATAAAATTTACGAGTGCGTTTTTGGCGTATTTCCAACATAGCGGTATTTTTTTCTTTTCAGGGTTAAATGTGGTTAATTAGTGGGAAGCCCAGTCAAGAGTAGGCAGCTGCATATCTATTTATTACTTATGGAAACAGAGGAATGTCTCAAAATCGAACCCCAGTTGATTATTGGATTCGCATAAGTCTTAAGCATTCTAAGATAATTTCATCCATTATAGCTTAAAGCCAGCGTGACTCACAGCCGGCCATATATAAGTCGAACGTAACCCTTTAATGACGAAATTAATTTTAGCTACTAACTGCTAAGCATAGTAAAAGTGTGGATATTTATATAATGCATTTCTCTCCATAGCATTTTTTGGACGTTTTTGTGGGAAAATTTCTCCTTTACGTCAATATCGTATTTAATTATAAGAAAATTTACGTAATTTCACAGCAGACAATTGTGTATAATTTGTGTATAAATTTTCAACTTACTCCTTTATTTGTTCATAAGCTACTCATTGCAGCACTTTCACTTTAGCTTATTAAACCAACCTCTCTCTCTCTGTGTACTCCTGCTCTGCACTCACTCTTCTATGCCATAAAGTGGCCTTACTACTGGCAGCAACTATTGTAGCTTTAATGAAGAAATTGTTTTACTTAAATTGCCGAACAACAGAACTTAAAATGAAAGCCATTCAATTCAGCGCACACAACCTTCCGCATATATATATACTTACACAATTCGCTACTTTAATTTAATATGAAAAAACAACCAAAAAAAAATACTGTAAAAGCTTATAATTCAAATAATGAAAATGAAATGCAACAACTACAAAAATAACTTGGTTGATAGTGATTGTTCAAATAGTGCTGTTTCATACTCAAATAAGTGTATGCTGAAAAAAAAATATGGTAAAAAATAAAGTAAATGGCAGCAAGTATGTAAATAAAAAATAAAGTGAAAAATATGTAAAAAAAATGTAACAATATCCTTTGTAAACTCATTAAGTATATTTCATATTCGAATTTGATTACACATGCGCATATTTTTACAAAGTTTGAGGATGCGTAAGCGTATGTGTGGGGACATGTGTGACTGTGCATTCCACCCTGAGAGAAAAAAAAAAGCAAACTGGACTAGTGGAATAATTTATATGCAAAATATAGATATTTTTGTGACTGTAACTAATTTCAACGTATTAAGTTTATCAGCTTAATAATAAATAGAACGTAGTGCTGAGTTCTCGAGAAGTAATTTAGAAGCCTAATACATATGCTGCCTCTCCGGACAATTCGTATACTATTTCCAACAGGGCATGTACTTACTTAAGTCCATTGGCTCGGCATGATGCAAACAAGTTTTTATATCCACTTTCATACATTCAAAAATATACAATGAAAAAGCTTTCTGAATAATATCTACAAATCTACATTCATATACAGTCTATAATGTTAATCGGTCAGTTTAAAAGAAGCTTTACGATAACAAAAAAAAAACAAGTGAAACGTTTTCCCAGTAAAATTAAACTTTTTCGAAAAAAAAATGTAACGCGGATTTTTTTATGCAGTTTACTGCTACTTGACGCAGGTTCCACAGTCTTGCCCCTAAACTTCATGTGGCAACATTCCGCTATCTTGGATCTTAGGTTTTTTGGGTCTTTTGCGATTTGCAACCTTTTTTTGCATTTTTCTTAAAAATTATTGAATACAAATTTGTAGAGAATTTAATTTCCCCCATTTTTAATGAGATATGTATGTATGTGCTTTCGGTGAGCAAATCTCATCTACGCAGCAAATCGCAGTTACGCGGTTTTGTAAAACTACGATTCGAGGTTTTGAAATTTAAACGGCGATATGTACACTTTTACTACTCGTTAATAAACGCTAAAGTCAGTTTAAGTTAAAAACAGAACGTCAACATAAAACTGTAAATGCGCAATTTCAGCAAACAGTTATGAACAGAATTCCATATTTTCGCTAGAGGCAATGAATATGTGAATATGCGGAAGAGCCAAAGTCATTCACTTATTTCAAAGGATAGTAGTCAGCCATTCCGACTGCATTCGAACAGAAAAGACAGATATAAAGTTGAAGTAGAAGCGTATAAAAAGGGGGTTAAAAGTAGGTCAAACGCATTACCAACAACGCATGGTGGAAATGGAAGACAAAGAATGAAGCACTCAGCTGTACTTACTGCTCAACGGCAATGCAATCAAACAACAAACTGCCAAAGTTGATAGCAGCAGCATAAATATTGAAGATATTCATAAATTCTTTTTAGCTGCACGCAAGCCACTCAATTGCATGGATGGAGGAAAACTATTTAGCATGCCACGGACGCTAACTATCAACCTGCAAATAGTTTATGGCATAACCGCATGTCACGCTGCTGTTCGTTCCTGCATATTGATATTTAAAATGCATTGTTAGGTGAGATAATTACAAAGGGTTGCAGAAGCGCAAGAAAATCTGCGCAAAAAAAACTGGCTGGAAATTAAATGCAAAATAAGCAATGACAGCCGCAAGTCGCCGCATAATAAATGTGCGATAATTAACTTGAAGAACATACGACTACATACATATTTGTTTGAATAGGTAGAGGCAGTTAGCGCGCCGGTTAGAGTCAAGCCACACTATGCTTCATTTTTTTTTATTTCCACTGCTTGCGTTGAGCTGTGCAAACATGTCGGGTGGTGGTAATTAAAATTGTTACTGCTTAAGTTATAATTTTCTAAGCAAATAAGTATTTTAATTACCCACTTGCTACGGGGCTTCTCAGGTGTACATATGTACTTACAACCACACACATGCAAATGTATAACATTGTACTACATAAACGTTACGCATACGCACTGCTGTACCAACAACCTCGACCCATACCCGCAAGCTACTTATATTTGTTTGCAATTATCTTATTTACAGTGTTGGTAGGTTGGTTTGCGCTGGGAAATGGATGTCATAATATTGAGTGTATGTGTGTGTCCATGCTAGGGACTTTCTAGGATAGCTTGCTGGCTTCTCTTTCTGGCGTTGTTTAAACTCAAATATTATTACACTTTAATTGGCGGGGAAATTTTAGAAACTAAAGGTAGCTTAACATGTAGATATTGTGGGGAAAACCATTTGTAGTGCGCTACTTTACTGCTAAGGGCTTGAAAAGGCATGATAAGTGCATTTGCCCATTAAGGTTCCTTTGTTGAAAAAAACATAAGACTGAATAAAATATTAGATACTAAAGACAGAAAATCCTTAAAGTTAAACATTGTTCGTTTCAACCGAGACACAAATTGGGCCGTGTTGTGAAAAAGTGACTAGTATTCTACTCCTTTAAGTTAGTTTAAAAGCTTACTCCTTCAAGATATTGAGCACGTAAAAATGCAAATCCTAGTTTCCTTAGAAATTTTGTAATGTATTTGGGCCCCCAAAACAACTATTCGAGATCAATATACCAAGGGCAAGATATTTAATAAACTTTTTGATAAAAAATTAAGCTCAAAACTTTTCTTATGAGCCATTTATTTTGAAAATGACAGAAGTCACTTTTTTACTGCCTTAACTAAAAAAAAAAACAAAATTTTTTATGCAACTAGCATTGGAGCTCCCTCTGGTTTAAACTATTCTAGATGGATCACTGATTTATTTCCCATGAGCTCAGACGTTTTTGTTTTCGAGGGGATATGCAAGTAAGTGGTCGACATAATACGCCGAGTAAAGGGCAAACTCCAAATACTGGCCATAAAACCATTTCCCATTTTCTATCCCGCAACTATCGATATTTTTTGATTAATACGTTTTTTTAAGAACGAAGCATCAACGCGAGAGGTAGATAAATTTCTCATCTGAAGTGATTGCCACATTTCCTTATGCTCAGAAATACGACTACGATCAACATTCAGAAAAATCCACCAAATGTCTAAACTTTCGACTCAAATTTGCTGCAAGATTGTGCAAGATAAAGAAAAAAGAAGTTTAGTTAATAATGCAGAAATGACCTACCTGTTCTTCTGTGTTGTGTAAACATTTCCTAGCTGTGCCGATTACCACTAGCCCACCATGAAGAACAAAATATATGTATATGTTTTCATTTTTACTATGGCAGTATATCGAGCCCTTACCACGAAAAAGATGTAACCGACTATGTTTTCAAAATTTTAACAAAAATGTTATTGATATCTTCTTGGCGGTTTGGGCTCGATATATAAACTCAAAAAAGAGGACGGAATATATTTTGTATATATGTACATATATGTACATACTCTATAAATAATTCCAGACAATATTATTCTATAATAAACTCTGCTGCTTATGCAATTATCCTACGAAGCCTTGTGGACATATTTTTAAATTAAATTTCTTTGATTGTGTTGCGTTCCTGCAACATGAAAATATTGACGCTAAAAACGCTTCCCTACTATTAATTTAAATGCTTTTATTCATATCTATCAAGCAATGTTCGTTCTATCTAATCTGACTTCATATTTACACTGTCGTTACTTTTCATTTTCATTTTCCACTCCCATTTCCCTTTCACCATTGCTTACTTTTACTCAGTCCTTATTTTTTTTTTAAGTTCTGTAATTCTTTTATTGTTCGCATGCACATAGGTACTCCTTTCCTAGCTGGCCTGTCATAAAAAGCAATTTCAGCGGTTAATTTCACTTTTTATGCGCATAGACAAATTTTTATGTTGCCTAATTCCAGGCGTTAGCCGTCAGCTGCCATACTATCAGCTCAACTACCACTTTTCTTTACACTTAACCGGTTAGTCGGGTTCTTCGCTTGCATGTGGACTGATTTATAGCTGCTGTTTTTTGTTTTTTTTACCTTGCGCTCAGGTATTTGCTTTATTGCATGTCCGTCGCACCTTCTTTCCCCACAGCAGCGTGGCCTAGAAGTTGGCGGTTAGAAAATTGGTCNACTCAGTCGTTATTTTTTTTTTAAGTTCTGTAATTCTTTTATTGTTCGCATGCACATAGGTACTCCTTTCCTAGCTGGCCTGTCATAAAAAGCAATTTCAGCGGTTAATTTCACTTTTTATGCGCATAGACAAATTTTTATGTTGCCTAATTCCAGGCGTTAGCCGTCAGCTGCCATACTATCAGCTCAACTACCACTTTTCTTTACACTTAACTGGTTATTCGGGTTCTTCGCTTGCATGTGGACTGATTTATAGCTGCTGTTTTTTGTTTTCNCGTCAGCTGCCATACTATCAGCTCAACTACCACTTTTCTTTACACTTAACCGGTTAGTCGGGTTCTTCGCTTGCATGTGGACTGATTTATAGCTGCTGTTTTTTGTTTTTTTTACCTTGCGCTCAGGTATTTGCTTTATTGCATGTCCGTCGCACCTTCTTTCCCCACAGCAGCGTGGCCTAGAAGTTGGCGGTTAGAAAATTGGTCGAAACTAAGCTGGGTGTGTTGCTCCGTAAGTGATTTTTTATGGTTACGGTAAGTGTAGGTGACGTGACAGCACGCCGACGAGGCGAGGCAGGGTAAGACTTGCATGTGTCATAAATTCTGGGTTTATTAGTCAAACAATAACTAAAACATGTGTGAGATTTTTTCACAGTTTAAGGCTGAATAAATTCGGAAACTCAAATAATTTTGTCTAAGCTAAAACTAGCTAAAGCTGTTTAAAGGAAATCACGCGAAAAAATACGGAATCTCTGCAGAATAATTAAAATTAAGTTTTTAAGCAAATACAATTTTTATTAACTGTGTATGTGTTGAGAGCGAACGCGTTATTTTTTTAACGACATATTTCATTTTAGTTAATGCTAAATTAATTAAAGTAGTTGAAGCTACTGAAAACCACTAAGCTATTCCATTTTCTTTAATCTTAAATTGTCAACAATTTGAGAGAGATATTTCTTAAAGAAAAAAGTGAAAATGTCGCTGTTTTTACCGGAAAGTGCAAATTGCGCTGCTCTAATTACGTCCCATTCACAGGAAAAAAAAAGCTCTCAATTTAGTTTCATATCAAGCAAGAAATTCGTGAGAATTGAAGTTAGTTGTACGTGTGCATGTGAACACACATGTATGTGCCTTTTAAAACTTTAAATTCTCCGAAGTCTGCGGTTCGTAATTTTCTTCACGTTTCTCAATTTTCTTAGAATTTTCACATGCGAGCAAAGCTCGATGTCGGCATGAAACGGGCTGTGAAGCGAATAGATGCTACATTGCCCCCGTGAGAAAACAATAGCTTGCATTAACTTAAAATAGTTAAACATTAGTCCAATTAAATGAAGAGGGAAATTCATAATTGACTCAAAAAATAATTTAGCTTTTAATTCGATGGTGAATTAAGTGCTCTTCAAATCAGATTTTATTTCCTTAATGCTAATTTGATTAAGTACCTAATAGTATTCGTGGTTTTAGGTTTCGGTTGTGTTTACGACGTACAATATGAAATCGGGTGTATGACGAAGAAATAATGTTTCCTTGGAGACGGTGCACCTCTACCCTTAAAGGGTTTTATCAATCAAAAAATAGTGGCGAACATTTTAAGATTTCTACTGGGATATTGATTTTTAATTTATAAAATCTTGCTTACACAACTTTACTTTACTCATTTAATAATAAAAGGCTTAATTTTCCTACTTACCCTACTACTCCGACATGTCACTGTCACCCAATCTACAACCAGCACAGACGTGCATATGTATGTACATATAGCTTCCAACAATCTGGCGCTTAAACTTTTGTGGAAGGATTTCGTGACAAAAAGCAACTTTAACTTTTCTTGCTGCTTAGGCTCTTCCATCGTCTACGTTTGTACGCGGTCATACATAGGCGTTTTGTACCATCACATGCATGATGCATATATCGAAACCTAACTGGAAAAAAGACGTAAGCGAAATTTTTCGAAATTTTATTTTTGATGCAAAAATGTTCCTAAAACATCGAAAGGCATTTCTGCACCATAAATAGAATTTTGAAAAAAATTTCACTTACGTCTTTTTGGCGGCTACGGTTCGATATGTTTGTATGTATGTACATTGTACATAATTACATGTATTGAAGCGTATGTGCAAGTAGGAGTGCTATCATTTCGCATTTGTTAGTATTTCTGGTACCTTAAACGGTGCTGCAGGCTTTTGCCTATTTTCCTTTTCTCTTCTTAACTATCGCTTNTTACCTTGCGCTCAGGTATTTGCTTTATTGCATGTCCGTCGCACCTTCTTTCCCCACAGCAGCGTGGCCTAGAAGTTGGCGGTTAGAAAATTGGTCGAAACTAAGCTGGGTGTGTTGCTCCGTAAGTGATTTTTTATGGTTACGGTAAGTGTAGGTGACGTGACAGCACGCCGACGAGGCGAGGCAGGGTAAGACTTGCATGTGTCATAAATTCTGGGTTTATTAGTCAAACAATAACTAAAACATGTGTGAGATTTTTTCACAGTTTAAGGCTGAATAAATTCGGAAACTCAAATAATTTTGTCTAAGCTAAAACTAGCTAAAGCTGTTTAAAGGAAATCACGCGAAAAAATACGGAATCTCTGCAGAATAATTAAAATTAAGTTTTTAAGCAAATACAATTTTTATTAACTGTGTATGTGTTGAGAGCGAACGCGTTATTTTTTTAACGACATATTTCATTTTAGTTAATGCTAAATTAATTAAAGTAGTTGAAGCTACTGAAAACCACTAAGCTATTCCATTTTCTTTAATCTTAAATTGTCAACAATTTGAGAGAGATATTTCTTAAAGAAAAAAGTGAAAATGTCGCTGTTTTTACCGGAAAGTGCAAATTGCGCTGCTCTAATTACGTCCCATTCACAGGAAAAAAAAAGCTCTCAATTTAGTTTCATATCAAGCAAGAAATTCGTGAGAATTGAAGTTAGTTGTACGTGTGCATGTGAACACACATGTATGTGCCTTTTAAAACTTTAAATTCTCCGAAGTCTGCGGTTCGTAATTTTCTTCACGTTTCTCAATTTTCTTAGAATTTTCACATGCGAGCAAAGCTCGATGTCGGCATGAAACGGGCTGTGAAGCGAATAGATGCTACATTGCCCCCGTGAGAAAACAATAGCTTGCATTAACTTAAAATAGTTAAACATTAGTCCAATTAAATGAAGAGGGAAATTCATAATTGACTCAAAAAATAATTTAGCTTTTAATTCGATGGTGAATTAAGTGCTCTTCAAATCAGATTTTATTTCCTTAATGCTAATTTGATTAAGTACCTAATAGTATTCGTGGTTTTAGGTTTCGGTTGTGTTTACGACGTACAATATGAAATCGGGTGTATGACGAAGAAATAATGTTTCCTTGGAGACGGTGCACCTCTACCCTTAAAGGGTTTTATCAATCAAAAAATAGTGGCGAACATTTTAAGATTTCTACTGGGATATTGATTTTTAATTTATAAAATCTTGCTTACACAACTTTACTTTACTCATTTAATAATAAAAGGCTTAATTTTCCTACTTACCCTACTACTCCGACATGTCACTGTCACCCAATCTACAACCAGCACAGACGTGCATATGTATGTACATATAGCTTCCAACAATCTGGCGCTTAAACTTTTGTGGAAGGATTTCGTGACAAAAAGCAACTTTAACTTTTCTTGCTGCTTAGGCTCTTCCATCGTCTACGTTTGTACGCGGTCATACATAGGCGTTTTGTACCATCACATGCATGATGCATATATCGAAACCTAACTGGAAAAAAGACGTAAGCGAAATTTTTCGAAATTTTATTTTTGATGCAAAAATGTTCCTAAAACATCGAAAGGCATTTCTGCACCATAAATAGAATTTTGAAAAAAATTTCACTTACGTCTTTTTGGCGGCTACGGTTCGATATGTTTGTATGTATGTACATTGTACATAATTACATGTATTGAAGCGTATGTGCAAGTAGGAGTGCTATCATTTCGCATTTGTTAGTATTTCTGGTACCTTAAACGGTGCTGCAGGCTTTTGCCTATTTTCCTTTTCTCTTCTTAACTATCGCTTTGTTTAAGAGTTTTTTTGATTCTTAGCAGAGCCCAAAAATGTATTTATACCTAAAACTACGTTAACGTTTTGCTGCACGCACATTTCGTGACGTTTATCAGAATGAAACACGAAGCAAAGGAAATTTGAGACTCGCCAAAACTACACTGAACAAAAAATATTAATCAGAGTCGCGCTGCATTTTAGTGTTCTAGTGCCAGAAAATGAATACGTTTTTCGGTTTAAATGTAATTTTCAAAGTAACTCCCCAATGGTAGGGCTATAGTTTTAACCGAAAAATCTCCATCGATTTCATGCAAATTCGAACCAGCGGAGAATACTACAACAAATGGCTATTAAATGCCAACTTTTAGGCTACCAAAAATCGGTATTCTTTTCCGACTTCCGTCACTACTATGGCTCTGCGAATATCGTTCCAAAACTTAGAGATCTTTAATACATACATATGTGTGTATTTAACGCAAATAAATTTAAGCGCCTCTTACACAAATAGTATTTATTTTCTCCGGTTTACTCCAAATACATACGTATTCTGAAGTGCGTACAAAACCACTCGCATACCTTAAAAGCTGCCTTCAAGTTGAGAAAACCAACACAACGAATTAAAAGTTAATTTGTATACGTATGTGTATATATGTCGGCGCATATCCCTAAGGATATATTTTATCTTCTCATATGTGCCTCACTTGCTTAGATAAGCATTCGTTTGCCTAGCTGCCAACAAAGCGGAAGCATTTCTGTGGCATACATTTGGGCGTACAAGCTTAAAAGTTAGCTGGTGCGTGCGTGTCCTATCTGCAGCGGTGCGAATGAAATCCTTCAACATACGACAAACTATAGATGCTGTTGTCGTTGTTGTGCTAAGCGACTCATCAAGCGCCATGCTGTAAAGCGCCAACACAAAGAACAACCAAATATGTAGTAGAGCTCAAAGGCGCACACACACGAGGATAGTCATATGTACCTGTGTATGTTTGCGTACAATTTCTGGAGCAGGCGAAAGTAAATGTAAAGCGATTGGCAAGCGCTCAGGTGAGACGGCGACGGATACCCATGCAGCTGAGCGCAAGAAAGTTCTTCGAGTATGAAAAGTTGCTGGCGTAAAGGGTTGCGGGTAGGCTGCGGAGCAACGAAAGCAATTCAAGTGTCGACAGCAATTTACTCTGGTACCTTTGGTACATATTGACTGCAGCTTTTGCCTTTCAACCAAGAAAAAGAAGGAAAATTTGTTTGTTTGCTTCTAATTCTTCTGACTTATTTTCTTTCTCTTCTCGGTTTAATTCAACTTTGCTTTGTCGCAATGACAACTCGATGTGGGACACGTGCGTGCAGAATCTTAAAGACAATTTTTCCATTGTTATTTCGGCACGACAAATGTGTATTGAATTTTATTAAAGTTTCTTCTTCTTTTTTTGAAGCGTAAAATGGCTAAAAGAGTTAGAGATATGTAGAGAAGGCAATTGGGTTGCGTGAAAGGTGATGGGAAATAACATTCTGCGAAGATTGTTGATTTGAATGGAAATGGCAGAAAAATTAAGAACGTGGATATTCACTTAATCGATATTTTATGGTTACATAACTAAAAGAACGAGTAGCAATGGACGTGCAATTCGAAGTAAAAATTCACCTGACTATAAAACTTTAAAACGTAATGGTTAAATAATTCTTATATTTACTGAGTAACCCTTATATGAAATTCAATGACGCTAGAGCTCTCGATTTTAGATTCTGTAAAATTTTTTCCGTGAAAATTTTTAGAAAAACCTTTTTAATTAAAGTTGTAATATTAGTTCAAAAATTTAGTCTTAGCTATAACTTTAAAATCATATCAGTCAACACTGTTCTACACAACGTTGCTATACGGATTTGAGGACCCATGGAAATAGGAGTATTTCTAACTATAGATGTCGCGTTAAACAATACCTCGAAGCAAACACTAATAGATAAAATCTCTTCAATAGTGATGCATGCCGCTATGAGAAATTGAATGAGTAAAATATTGAGAGGTACACCAACCACTTCTGTGGACGCTTTTAGTTAAAAAACTACTGATATAATTTGAGAAACTATTCTAAATACTTAAGGAAATGACCTTTCAGTCACGAAACGTCGAAAGACCGGAGGGCAGACCGAATTCGTCCTATTTACTATTCTAGTCTAGTACAGGCCTAAATTGAAATCGATCTTGAGATAATTTGTCGATGAAACTGTATGTGGATTAGTTGGTAAAGAAGGTCTAAGTGATATTATACACTTGCAAAAATAATATTGGGCTTCGCTTTGAAATTTATTTTGTAATCCAGTAATTTTTTCTATATGGTCTTACACGTATCTTTAGTAGAGTGGATCCTCTTATCACTCACTTAGGTTCTGATTAAACAGTAGCAAGTGGCACGGACAGGACATTTCCTATTTAACTATAAGAGCAACGATGTGCGCTTAAAGATTTTGAAACACCAGGNTGTGGGACACGTGCGTGCAGAATCTTAAAGACAATTTTTCCATTGTTATTGCGGCACGACAAATGTGTATTGAATTTTATTAAAGTTTCTTCTTCTTTTTTTAAGCGTAAAATGGTAAAACAATTTAGAGATATGTAGAGAAGGCAATTGGATTGCGTGAAAGGTGATGGAAAACAACATTCTGCGAAGATTGTTGATTTGAATGCAAATGGCAGAAAAATTAAGAACGTGGATATTCATTTAATTGATATTTTATGGTTACATAACTAAAAGAACGAGTAGCAATGGACGTGCAATTTGAAGTAAAAATTCACCTGACTATAAAACTTTTATACGTAATGGTTAAATTATTCTTATATTTACTGAGTAAACCCTTATATGAAATTCAGTGACGCTAGAGCTCTCGATTTTAGATTCTGTAAAATTTTTTCCGTGAAAAACCTTTTTAATTAAAGTTGTAATATTAGTTCAAAAATTTAGTCTTAGATATAACTTTAAAATCATATCAGTCAACACTGTTCTACACAACATTGCTATACGGATTTGAGGACCCATGGAAATAGGAGTATTTCTAACTATAGATGTCGCGTTAAACAATACCTCGAAGCAAACGCTAATAGATGAAATCTCTTCAATAGTGATGCATGCCGCTATGAGAAATTGAATGAGTAAAATATTAGGAGGTACAACAACCACTTCTGTAGACACTTTTAGTTAAAAAACTACTGATATAATTTGAGAAACTATTCTAAATGCTTACGGGAATGACCTTTCAGTCACGAACCGTCGAAAGACGGGAGGGCAGACCGAATTCGTCCTATTTACTATTCCAGTCTGGTACAGACCTAAATTGAAATCGATCTTGATATAAATTGTCTATGAAACTGTATGTGGATTAGTTGGTAAAGAAGGTCTAAGTAATATTATACACTAGCAAAAAGTATATTGGGCTGCGCTTTGAAATTTATTTTATAATCCAGGAACTTTTTCTATACGGTGTTACACGTATCTTTAGTAGAGTAGATGCTCTTATCACTCACTTAGGTTCTGATTAAACATTAGGAAGTGGCACGGACAAGACATTTCCTATTTAACTATAAGAGCAACGATCTTTAAGCGCACGATTTGGAAACACCAGTTAGTCCAGGAAGTTTCGCACGGCGAAAAGTTGTTGCAGCGCCCATTGCCTACTGTAATGGTATGATCTCTAACAAAATGTTTAAAAGTGGCTAATTCTATATCTACTAAGAAAGACTGGGACTACCCTGTTATCCGTTCTTATACTCCTGTATATTGATAAAATCAAGATATCCGGTTAATATCCGTTCTCTATTGTTTTCTGGTTGTCCGGTTCGAAATGGGATTATCAGACAATTTTGCAATCCGAACAAATGGTTAATGTCCATTCTCGAGAGGATATCGCAATTTCCGGATTTTTATCCGGCTATTAAAAAAATTCGGAAAGCCCAACCAGCCCTAATACTTTGCGTATTNTATCCGGTTAATATCCGTTCTCTATTGTTTTCTGGTTGTCCGGTTCGAAACGGGATGATCAGACAATTTTGCATTCCGAACAAATGGTTAATGTGCATTCTGGAGAGGATATCGAAATTTCCGGATTTTTATCCGGCTATTAATAAAATTCGGAAAGCCCTACCAGCCCTAATAATTTGCGTACTCTATCCCGGAAAACCCAACTAAATATCGCTAAACTCAGCATATGACGAATCTATAATACTTGAAATATTTATAACTGCATTTTTCTTTGGAAAAATAACGATCCTTCCACACTCTAGAAATCAATTTCCCTTTTCCTTTTTCATTTAAACAAAATTTCAACCAGCTAATTTTTTTAAATTAGCGCCATTATTTATTGTGTCATATTTCCACCGCCCATACATCCGCTAACGTATTTCCGCTTCAACTAAATAGCTTCGTCGATGGACGATAAGCAACACAGCTAAACATGGTGGGGAAATAACAACAAAAATTGCATACTAATAACAAGTAGAAATATTTTCACCCAACACGGTACGTAGTGCTGCNCACCGCCCATACATCCGCTAACGTATTTCCGCTTCAACTAAATAGCTTCGCCGATGGACGATAAGCAATACAACTAAACATGGTGGGGGAAAAAACAACAAAAATTGCATACTAATAACAAGTAGAAATATTTTCACCCAACACGGTACGCAGTGCTGTGCAGGATGTACGTTTAAATTTTCATACATTCTTCAGCGGTTAGTTCGAAGGGCGGCTTTTCTTTGATGGCCGGTGACGCGTCACACAGAAATATTTATAAATTTATGCATACACATAAATATGTATATCAACGGATATGAATGTGCTTGTAGCTACACAACCTATAAAAGTTCAACACCCAATGTGGCATCTTGGCTTACTGCAAAGCTGGCAATATCAAAAAAAAAAAGGGGTGCATATATTAAGGCGCTCGAACTTGCTGCGGGGAGGTTAAAGACAAAACCCCTAGATAGACACATGTCGTTGATTGTTTACGATTTGCCGCTTGCAGCCAGCAGAATTGGCATAAAAGTAGTCGGCGTACTTTTTACGCAGAATTTAAGCGACTTTAAGGCGGAACGAATCGAAATTATGAAATTGGACATTTTCCGTTTTGCGAGCTTAAATTTTTTATTATAAACGTAACATGTGTACTTGATGGCAAGCTAAATTGATGGTGGACGGTACACATGTGCAGGTGTGAGGCTGTGCAAAAGAATTGAGATTGGCCACCCTTAAACAAAATAAATTGTCTAAACTTTTTTGGCTTAAAATTACCGCCGCAAAAAAATTACACTTGCTTAGCAAAAAGTTAAAAATACTCGCCTTAAGCTGCCAAATTGTTTTGTAAAAAAAACAGCGTTTATATTTAATTCTATGGACTNAAAATAAATTGTCTAAACTTTTTTGGCTTAAAATTACCGCCGCAAAAAAAATTACACTGGCTTAGCAAAAAGTTAAATATATTTAATTCTATGGACGTGCTACGCCCTGCTGAGAGCAAATCCCGTCTATGCACCTGAAATTATGCTACAAAATGTTTTTGTTTTTTTGCAATGATCAGAACTGCTGCTTTACTGTTATCGTTGTACTATATTTTCACATACAAATTGCTATGTGTGTATTCAAATACAAGGCTAACCATGTATGCCATATTTCTTAGGTCGCTTTTAGCAGCATATGCAGCTTTAATTTATGCACCCATATTTTTCTTTTCTTCATTCGGTGAAAAGTGAGGAGTTCGCCTGCACCACAAACATAGTTCTATGTACTTGTTGGAATTTTCATTTTTAAATTAGCGGTTTTATGTGCAATTTCGCTCAACTGCAATAGCAACTTCCTACCACCGCATTGTTCCAAAATGGATGGCGTTTGTGTATGTGTATTTCGCCTCTGTGCATGTATGCAATAACTCCATTCTTGAGTACATACATATATGACTTTTCTGATTTCTTGCGACTGTTACAATGTCTACGACGTTCGCTTTCACTCCCCCCGCCCCCTCTCACTCATTCTCTGACTGTACACCACTCTCCAACCGACTGTTTCACGCTTAAGCTGCTGCAACGAATTTTATTGCATAATTTTAGACATTATTCCAATTTAATGCTCACAAAAACATGTGGCTTTATGTGCAATTTCATGAGTAACTTTTGCGGGGCGCATTGCCGTCACTGTGACCTCTTCTGGTGCCACTAAATGGAAGCTTAGATATCTTGAAGAGTGCTTTACTGCACATGTATATGTATGTATGTAAACGCATGAAATGTAGCTTTCTAATCAAGTTATTTTGTGTTGCCCGGTTTTAGGCGTTACAAATTTTACTGCAGTTATGCACACATTTTCCTGACATTTTTCTTATGGCCCCAACGCCTGCAAATGTCGGTGGTATTTGGCAGTCGCACAGCGGTGTCCAAAATTTTATTGCCTCTTCGTAAATAACTTTATGCTCCCCAGAGTTTATTGTCATGGCGAGAAATGCAAGTGAAGTTGATTTGACGTTGATTATGGTTGGTTGTGGTTTATTATGATTTTTGTAATGAAAGAATTTAGAGCTAAAACAATTTTAAAGTTTGGAATACAAGTACAAATTTGAGTTCATTGGTAGGAAAAGGGCAATCAACTTACATATTATGACTTAACTTGCTTTTGAAAACCGCTTATATATATATGTGTATAAGTATATATAATATGTACATATGAACTTATAGAAGTAGAAAAATTAGAAGAATAGAAACCCCAAACTTAACCATCTTTTGATAGATTGAGTGACAGATAGATTTTAGTAAGATTAAAATTTATAAATTGACCAAACAATAACTGTAATTAAGACCTGGAAATGGGATATAAGGTAAATCATTTCAAACTTAGTTTCTCTCAAACTTTTTGTTTTAGTATTTTATTTTATTTATTATTGAGAATGCATGCACAACAAGCAACAGTTAAAATTTACGGTTCATTCATTGCCTCTTAATTGAAATGCCTTTGTTAGATAAATTGAAGATGTTCCCTTAACAGTTTCAGTACATGTGACCCAAAAGCGTTTGCTTAGGCCCACTCCTACTAAATAAAGCGATTTTAAGCCTCTCGTAATTTCCTTTTTTTAATGGAGAGAATTTTAAAATCCACATAAGACTCTCTCTCAATGCAACTTGTCTCTCCAAAGGACTGCATATCTACGGAAACGGCTGCTAACTCTTTGGTATCAATAAAGAAAGAACGTAGCTTTTGACAACAAACTTCCAAGTAGACTGGTTCCCAGCATGGCAACGCTAGAATCACTCGGCAACACTCGCTCACCCGAAGGTTCGTCAGTTCGAAAATAGAGGTTGTTGGATTTGGAGGAAAGTCAACAGAGGCACTCCAACTCTCTCAGCTCATATGCATAATAATATTGACCCAATTGGTATTTAGACCTCATCAATTACCTACTACTATATATTTTCAGTACGGAATATTTTATTTACAGATGTCTCCAAAATATGAGGGAGTTTTCTCACTACAACTGAGACTAGGTACATTTGTTTAATTCATGTGAAAGTAAGGGGCCTCTAAGAGACAGATCGGTAACGTGCTCAAATAACTATAGATATAAGACAAGTTGTAATCTTCTTTGAAAGTCAGACTCTAAACTCTTTAGACTCGTACATAGACGCACCCTTACTGAATGCTGTAGACCTTTGAACGAGATGGATAAACACTCATGTGGTAAACTACACAACGAGATATTGAATGTAATTCTAAAGCTGATCAATTGGAAGGGAAACATACGAATGCTAAAGTAATCAATAAACTAAACCTGAATTCCTGCAATTAGTTACATATTTTGCCCAACAAACGAGAATCCTGTTGGTTTTTAATATTGCCGTGTTCAAGACTGGATCAATTGCCTCTTTCTATATATCCCTTGAACCTGGCGATTGGTTAAATTGATAATTTCACTTTGGAAAATAAAAACAAATAACTGGTACATTTTTTTATACATTGAACCTTCTTAATGTTTGGAATATTAAGTCCAATAAAGTCAATACACTAAGTCAGCGGTGTATAAGGCCGATAATAGTAAAAATACTTGGTACATGCAGAAAATATTCCTTTTTTTTCCAAAAATCACATCACCTGTTCAAAAGCTATCGAAAAAGTAAGTCAACGCTTTCACACTTACATACACTCACCGCTCTCTTCACACTGATATCCTTCACAATCCCGATACCAATTTCTATAGCGACTAATCGTATGCTTACCTGTAAAGAAATAAACAAATAAATATTTTATTAATAAATAATTCATTTTTACTGCGATAGTAGCTAAGAAATCAAATGCGTAAGTGCGTACGTAGGTATATTGCATTAGAAATGCGCATAAATAAACAGTCATAGCTTAAATACTCAATAACCAACTTATTCCGCAGCCCCATCCACATCTCCAGCATTTATGTATTCTCGCACACAATTTTCTTGTGACGTTTATAACTTAAAATGTCTGAAGTGCCACAAACACTTGGACTCATAAAAATTTCATGTTAAATACACATGAATCCTAACAAGTATTCTGCGTCAATAATTCTTCGAAAAGTTTAGCGTTCCATGGTGGTGTCACGGTATTTGCTCGATAAATTATGCATACATATGGCTGGATGGCTGGGTGTATGTAATTGCATGATTGGCATGCTCCATATTTTATTAGCGTGTTATCCAAAGAAAGCAGCATACAAACACAGTACACACGAAAAAACTTGCCAATAAATAAATAAATGCACGAAATAGCGAAATTGATATGTAATATTTCGAAGATTGTTCTACGTCAATCAAATGAATGCACTTTCAGGACTTTATTTGTTTTCGCTTTAACTTTTTTCGAAAACATACATAGCGTAATCGGCAATGTTATTATGGCATTCAAAAGGATGAGAGAATTCTGGAACTCTTCTAAAGGCCTTATGAAATTAAATTTCGCGGATCATTTAAAACTAAAATAACAACAATATAATGGATAATCCTTAAATGATGATTTCACTTTTAAATAAAAATAATTTGCTTCAATTCAAGTTGTAGACGTAATTGCGATATTATTTTTAAACCATTGCTGAAGCTAAGACAACTTATAACTGTAATCTAAAATTATAGTTTTCGAATCGTCATCCCTTGCGTTATGCTCATTTGGTCTGCGAAACTAAATTTCTAAAAACTGCGAAAATTGCCTTTTGAGCAGTTTTTGACCTTGAAGCATATTGCTGTTGATTAATCTTATGTACATATAAGTAATAAGTCCCTTTCTTCACTGAAGTAAGTTCGTGAAAAAATTTCGTATTAGTGAAAACTTTTTTCAAACATAAACATCACTTTTTCTTTATTTATATACTCAGCAATTTCTATACATATACATAGCCAAAAGAATTAAGTTTTTCCCTAAAACTCAGTTAATCAACGTGCCTGCACCACTGAGCAACAATATCCATTTTATGGATTTATTCATAATTTAGAAAATTGCCTACTAAAGCCAAACAAAAACACAAAATTGGTAGTTAACTTCTTTAATTACACGTCTACAAACGGCTAGTGAAGGAGTGCCAGATTTTATTGATTAGTCTGCAGGGCATAATTATTTATTTACATACATATGTATTTACATATGTAAGTGTGTTGGGCTATTGTGGTTTTATGGTAGGCCGAAAGCAAAATAAGCACTCAGACATAGTTTCCCATTGTCCTTGAAACTCAGAGAAGATATGTGTACAAATGAGTTAGAAAACAGATTGTCGTGGGTTAAAAGTTATTTTTGGTATTGCTCCAACGATTCTCATAAACATTTCTAATATTATTCCTCATACACCAGAGAGCTTCTGCTACACCGTCCGACAAAAACCAGAAAATTCAAAATAAACAAGCATTAATACTTGGGATCAAATAAAGTAAAACTTCGCTTTTAATTTTTCTCTATGACGTCAGCATTTATCCTTAAAGGACTTTGAAATTTCAAAGAAATGAGTTGTTCAAAAAATTATTTAAAAAATTGAGTGCACATTGGTATAAAAATTAATTCAGAAGAATTAGTCCAGAAATTTACTACCATGTGGTTGCTGTTGCGTTTCACTCCCAGAACGTTGAATCCGCCTTTATGGGTTCAAATAAAAGTGAAAACTCTCTATTTTTGAAAATAAAGGTACTTTTAGACGTGGCAATGCAAGCGATTTTCTGCTAAATACGAAACTGAAAGTCTCCTTTCCCGCGTAAACAGCCAAAAAATCCTATTTGCAGACTTGCTGAAATCACTTTCGGAAATAAAAATTGCAAAGTGTGACTGCAAATGAATCGCTTGCGAGAAATAATTTAAATTTTCTCCTGCTGCAGTTGCAATTTTTCATTTTTGGTGAAAGTGCTGACAAACGAATTTTTTCTATTTTGTGTAAAAAATGTTGCGTCATATAAAAAAAAGAGCTTCCAATTAATTTATTCTCCCGATATAAACAATTTACATAACTAAGCATTATACACTTTATGGCTGCTTTTTGCGCATTTGAAATAATTGTTTTTGGTCAGAAATTTTGTAATAAACATAAAAATTTCTGGTAACATAGTAGAAAGTTGAATTTTCTGAATTCGGCATGTAAATAGACCAAATTCAGTATCGAAGAGTACGACATTCGAAAATAAAAACCGCATTCGAAAGACAGTTTACATGCAGGGTGTAACTGCTGCTGCAGCCACTTTTGGAAATTCCGGAGTTCGACAGACTAAGCGCTACTTTAATTTAACTTGTTGGTATTATTAGTACTGAAAATGTGCTTTTCATTACTTTTTATATCCTAAAAAAATAAATATTTTTTTTTCTTTTTTTGTTATTTAAGGCTTTTTCATATTCACAATTTTATTGACCCTTTTTCAAATCAAAAATTGTTGCGGAAAAACAACAACAATTAGCAGCTATAACTTCTATACTTGTAAATTGTTGTTGTTTTTCCACAAAAATGTTTCATTTGAAAGCGGCCTCCATCTCAATAAAATTGTTAAATACTAAAATAATCAAGTTAGAAGGATGAAATTCAAGGACGTGTTTGTGTATGTATTAGTCTTTAAGCCATATTTTTTCCAAAAATATTTAAGGAAATTAAAGAATAAACATTCAAAGGCACATTGTCAATACTTTTTTTCCTTGAGGCACCAAAAGTTTAATTATTTTCAACTCTACATAATTTGATCTCTTAATTAGTACCCATATTGTTTCTCTACGTTGCACTGATTTTTTAAATAATTTTAATTTTTGGAATCAATCATATCCCTGAAATTTCAAAGTCCTTTAAAAAAATTCTGCCGTTTGAGAGAATAAACAAAAACGCATTTTTAATATATTCGTGAGTATACGCATTTTTTGTGTGTGTAAAATTGACTGTCGGACGGTGCAATACTTGGCCTTATAACTGACCCTGATGCAATAGGACCCGGCATAGATCCAAAATTCACGAATTCGTCAGCCATTTTATGTGTGTCTTCATACAAAGAAAAAATTTTTTAGTGCGAAAGCTTACTTCGTGCGTATACAAATAGCCGAAACAACGTTTCTTCATACATTTTTAATTTGTGACGCGATTTTGTGGTGTGTCACTTCATTGAAACATTAATTTAAATAGCTAAGGCGATCCTTAGGCGGAGATTAATATGAAGGAGAAATCCGCTCTAAGTAAATTAGGGAGTTCACAAGTCGTNAGTTCACAAGTCGTGCTATTTGTCATATTTGCTCTTTTGTACTATTTTTTTAGAACAGTTGTAAAATGAAACTTGTGAGCATCCCATACTTTTTCGTGTGCTATTGTACAATATTTTAACAATTATATTTGACAAAATCTAAATTATTAAAACAGCTTTAGAAAGTTTATAATGCCCAGAAGAGGCGAGAAAAGCAAATTAATGGCTGCGATTTGCGAGAAGTACGCGCAGGACGCAATGATGGAAGGAAGTGAGTCGTCAAATAAGTCATTTATGAGTTTTTTAAATTTATTTGGTGCATTTTTGTTAGGCGATGAAGATGAGGAGGAAGAGATCGATGAAACTTTTAGGTTGAATATGCTTGTGTTGTTGGCAAATCGCCGAAGTGTCCATCTAGGAGTTCCGAAATCAAACAATTGGGATCTGAATGTGTTACAACCTCAAATAGGCGGTTTTCTAAAAGAAAATCAATTAGGGACTTCTCTTCCGACACTGTCCACACATGGTTTGGTTTTCCCCGGACACGCTTAGTTTTGCACTGAATTAAAAAAGATCTTTAATAAGTTAAATATGTTATAAATTAAAGATAACTTACTCCATTGCCATGAGATGACTCCATTTTTTTATTTAAAATTTGAATATTTTATTGTACTCAGACAAGGAAAAATGTAAATAAATAGAAATGTCTGATCCAATAGCACTCACAAATAGCAAAGTAAACATATTTTTCAAAGTTGTATTGTAATACAACAATTTTACTTGTAAAGCAAAAACAACACTTTTAAAACTGTTCTAAAAAAATAGTATAAAAGAGCAAATATGACAAATAGCACGACTTGTGAACTCCCTAAATATATTTCTAATTATGTATTTCATGAGTCGTAGAAGATTCGTCCGTGAACGGAAAAACCACTCACTTTTGATTGAAATTACCCAGCCGGATAGCAGCAAAAAAAAAAACATACATGTATACCGCTACCACCTCATATGAATTCGCATTGATTCAGATACTTAGTTCAAACGGTTCTGTCTCTTTGATAGTCACCTCGACGAGAAAAAATTATAATAAAAGAGCATGTAAAATAACGAAGTGAAAGCTACCCAACATTAACACATCATTTAATGCTTGGCGTATACCAAATAAAATTAGAAAACAAAATTACGAAGTAAAATGAACAAAAGAATCACCAGAAACTTTAATAATAATGAAAATCGTTTGTGGTCAGTCAATAAACACACCCTAAATGAAAAGCTAAACAATGGCAGTTGAAAAAGAAAGGAATGACAGGCGGCATGTGTTCTTGCTATTCACTTTCTACACTCATAAAGTAGTAGATACCTATATACGCTTGTGTGTAGTATGTGTCAAAGTACGTATTTTTATTCACCTCATTCGGTGTCATTCATTCATTAAATTCCACATATTTGTGGCGCGTGGATACGAAATTATTTCAAGCACGCTCACATATGTACACCCGCAGTCATCAAAGAGGACTGACTCTGTACATATTTTGAATACACCGCAAACGCCTTTGAATAGTCAAAGGCGCATGAAAAATCGATTGACCCAATTCCTAAATAAAAACTTTCTTCATTCCCTTTTCTATAGAACTTCTCGCCTTTGATTGTTTTAGTTGATTTACGCCTTGCCCTTTTGGATAGCTGTGGGCTGCGGTTGAGCTTTTTTTTTTTGTTTGCTTTATGTTTGCTTTAGGCCTGCTCGGACATACACAAAATGAAAAGGCAGCCGCCAGCATTAATTTTATTAAATAGCAAATGAATAAGATGTACATATATTTAGGGAGCCAACGAGCTAGGCAGGCGGGCAGGCAGCCAAGCCAGGACTACTACATGGCGTTCAAAGAGGCATGTAGGGATCTAGCATACCTACATATGTATGAAAATCAGCTTTCGCAAACAACTTAATAATTTTGTTGCACAGCTGTTGTGGAGCTCAACTCTCTTCTGTAATGCTGATGCTGTTGCTGCAAATGTATCCCCATCGGTGCCTGTATCATGTTAGCGCAGCCGAGCAGAAACATGCAAGGATAATGGCTGCAAAACTCTACATACATACATACATACACGTACATTTGTGTAAACACATGTGCTTATACATAAATATGTTTGCTTTGTGAAGCATAAATTGCTAAAGTAGAAATTCATTTATAATAAATAATAAACGGTAAAACAAAAGGCCAAATATGTAGTAAATAAGTGCGAAGAAAGAATCCAAACAAAAGGCGAATCTACAAAGAGGCATCTATGATGAAGGCGTAAAGGCAGCGGAAGGAACACTTAAATTAGTCTACATATATGTATGTAAGAACGTATATATATATTTAGGTATTTAGAAATTGAGGAGCATGTGTGGGTGTGAGAGTGGAAGTGCTGATAACCGGATAGTAAATAAAAGCTATGAAGATGTTGCCACTAATTTCTATATATTTTTTGCAAACAAATTGTGCCAGCATCCCACACGTATACATACATACATACTGTCGGCAGACCAGTTGGCAAGAGCAAACATTTTTACACATCTATGCATAGTAAGCTAAGAGTCAGTCAATGTTTACTAGGGCCAAACATATACTTAAATACAAATTTTCATAAACTTATTTATTATATATGTATATATGTCTAAGAACACAAACATCCCAGTCGGACCGTAGAGAATGTGGTTCCGAAAAGAAAGCCTGTCTAGGTACTAATTTCTTCATGAGGAATTTGAAGTACATTTAATTTCTATATGAACAGTTAGTAAATATCTGCTTGGAAAAGTAATAGCATCCTTTTTTCAGGAAGTCTAAAAATCTGCAAAATAGCCTTTTGCTCTGTTTCACGCCTGTAAAAGCGAATTAAAATCTTCATATTTTTGGAACTACTTCTGAGTGGAAAAAGAACCCGGATATAAGTACATTTTGGTAGCAATCTAGTCCGACCGGTATTGAGCTCTCCAGGACAGTTATGTAGTCTGTATGCGTAGATTTGCTACTCGTTCCTGTTCATAACACAAGCTGTTGTATTCGCCTCAACTGCGCTCTTTATCCTTCTGATTTGCGCTCATGTCAGCTTAGGCGTTTATTATTTGATTGCAAGTCTGCGCTGCTGTTGTTGCTATTATTGGCGTTGCCACTCAATGCTTATTTATTCATCTTCTTTTCCTGCTCCTTTTTCTTAATATAAAACAATGAAGGACAAAAATATTGTTGTGCAAGTATTTTGTTGGCTTTCAGCTCACTAGCTGCATACTTACCCTGCAGGGAAAGCTACCAGTTGTGAGCCAGAATGCTACCAGTTTGCGTTTCAGCCTAACTAGTTCACATTGTATCCTTTTTCAATATTAGCGACTGGTATTTTTAACATGGCGGTGCCATAGGACGTGTCAATTGTCCGCTCCTGCATCAGCACGCTACCAGTAGAAATACTAGTAGCATCATACCAGTTGACGGGATAGACTGTCTATTCATCCCCCATGAAAAGCATAAGTATGTCATTTTTGCTTGCTTGTGTACTTTTTAAATTTATTGTTTTAAAAAGAACAAAAAATTATTTCTTTTAATTTTTTATGGTATATGAGTATTTAGGTTTTTTCCAAATCAAATTAAATTTATGTACAATTTTTATTTTATATTTAAATTGAAATAATTATATAAATTAATTTACTTACTTTACTTTAAAAACCTCCAAGCGCACTCGCACCTGAGATCTCAGGACCAGAATCGATAGTCTTAATTCGACGCCACCGCCGACATTTGTGGTGAAAGTAATTAACCGAATTTTAGTTTTGGTTGTGGCTATTCAAGGACAGATGTCGCTGATCGCATAAGTTGTTCGAAATCGCCGAAATGCTAGGCCGTCATTTTAGCAAATACTAGTTAATGAACAAGTATTTATACTGGCTGGTTTGGCATTTCACTGCGGAGAACTCTATCTATCTCTATAGTCCATGACGAACTGGTGTGACTGCCCCATTTAATACCAGCTCTCGAACAAGAATTTCTACCAACTAGTTTACTTTTTTCTACGAGGAACCGGTATAATTATGGTTCATAACAAACTGGTATCACTTTTATCTTTAAATAATAGTTCATGAACTGGAATTTGTGCATACTGATTCAGCTTTTCACTGCAGGGTATGTACATACATACATACACACATACATGCCTATACGTGTTCATGCTTGAGTTTGCATGTGTTGGCGTTCAATTGCCGTTTGTCGGCTTTCTTGCCGCCGAAGGCACACGTTAGCTAGGACAATGGTGTTATGATCGGCCATTGGCTTTTTGAAATACATATATATGTACATGAAGCAATTTAGATAGGCATGTGTGTGTTTAAAAAAAGTTTAGTTTCAAACTGCGGTCTAAGTGTAAGGCATTATGGGCTTTACTTGCTCGCATATGAGAAAAGTTGAACATTATAATTTTACAAAATAAAAAAATGTATGGTTTTTGTAGTGCTTTTAATTAATAACTAATTTTTTAAACTTTTATAATCAGTAGTGAATAACAACATGAAAAATTATTGCATTCGCTGGAAATTTATTAGTCGGGGGTTTTTTTGAGGTCGTTGATTGCGACTATGATCAGACATTTTTTTAAATTAAACGTGGCGGTTCCAATATAGAGAATCCAATAAAATAACAAAAACAATTTCTCAATTGCTGCATACGCCGTTTGGAATTATAAAAACTTTTGGACAGGTCCATAATCAGCCCCCCATTTTAAACATCCAGTTGCGAAGTAAGCTTTCAGTACGTTATCAATTAAAAAAAGAAGACCACTTTTGAACTAGTAATCAGCTATTTGACTATAGAAAATTTCACACAAGTTGTTAAATATTTCGACAAAAATGTGTTTCTGGTCGAAAATGCTGGTTCGCCTATCTTAGAAAATGCATTATCTTCAGTTTTGTATAAAAAACAAGATTCCATCGCGAAATTGTGCTTAAATGAAAACTTAAAATAGATATACCCACTAAAAATAGACAAAAAAAAATCACCCATGCTCATATACCCGTAGTTGCGTATGTATGTAATGTATACGCCGCGTAGCACCATACGAAGTCATCTAACAAGTTTACTCGCACGCCTTAACTTAAAAGCCATTTTATTTGAAAGCGATAAAATATTTGCGGTTAAGATTTTTATACAGTATTCCTTATGCATATATCTATTTCTTTCTTCATGTACATATATAATAATTTTAGATTGAATTTCGAGTGCGCCAATAAAAATTGTAAAAATGGAATTTTAGTTTCTCAAATCATAGTCATCATTTATGTATTCGTTGTATTTTTTTTTCAACTGGTGAGACACCAGTCAAGCAAACACTAAACAAAACAACTAGTGGTATTTGCTCATATGCGAATAAATTTGTACAAGGGCGTGGCACATCGCATAGACATAAAATGTTTAATCATAATAAGTTAAGAACTGCTTCTGCAAAAGAGTTGCCAAAACATAAATGGATTCCAGATATTTTGATAGCACCCTACGAATTTACTTTTTAAATGACTTAGTGAAGGATGGGGTTTAGTATCCATACAAAGAAGTGAAAAATTGTTGAAGCGCCCCAGATATCCTAGGCACATCAACGGTTCATGGGTGTATCAAGATGAAGTTAGACGAATTAGAAAGGGCACGGTAAGAATATCAATGACCATCCTTCATCCTGTGGAACAGCAGGATTATAGAAGAAGATTACGCACTCTCGGCAAACCTAGCAAAACTTGCAGACATCACCCAGGTGGAAATAAGAGCTCATAGCATCGAAGGAGCGCTATTATTCTTGGCCTATGATTTAGGAATCTTCTGCCCTTCAGTCCTTTCAACTAATAATTTTTGTATTACAAAACGTTTTTGCCTTTCAACTCCAGTTTTTTATTGGTCAACGCAAAAGTTCTAATCAGGCGTCGCCAAGCAAGGCGGGCATTTGCCAGTTTTAAGGAAATGTGTACTATTTAAGCATGCTTTTGAATACACTTAGTTATAATAAAATAAAAGGTCCCCCAAATACAATATAATTTTTGCAATAATAACAAAAGTAGTGGTGGTATAAGAATTAATTATTTAAAGGATAACTTAAAATTTTTAATAAGCATTGAAAATAAAAAATACGATAATTCTGTATATAGTTTTTTCTCTGCTTATTTTAGTTTTGTTCAAACGCATGAAACACCTGCGGATTTAAAAAAAAATTCGGACTTCGCTTCTTAATAAATCATTGGCCAGATATCAGGTATTAACCATAATTTATTGTGACGCATTTTTATTAAGTGCGTTTTAAACAATAACAAGCGAATAAATTAGCAACACCATTGGTTATGCACACTTGTACATACAGTCAGTCGATAAAGTTTAGGTACAGCGAATATTTTAACAAAATATGGTTAATGCTACAACAGAACCCACCAAAAATCAGGGCCCCAAACCTTGAGCAAAATTAAAGAAATTTCCACAAAATTTCATTCAAATATAGCTTTTTTTTATTTACGCTTTCCAGAAAAAAGTTGAGTATGCAGTTTGTTAGCTAATTAAATTTTATTATAGTAAAGTCCAAGTATGAGGAAGCTAGGACTTACCATTGATTTTTGGGAATTTTTTTTTTTGAAGGTGTCGCACATTTTTTCCATTTTCAACAAAAAAAAATTGCTAAAAATCAATGGTAAGTCCTAGCTACCTCAAACTTGTACTTTGTTGTACTAAAATTGAATGGGCTAAAAAACTGCATGCTCAACTTCTTCTAGAGAGCGTAAATAAAAAGTGCAATATTTGAATGAAATTTTGCAGAATTTTCTTTGATTTTGCACAGGTTTTGAAACTCTGATTTTTGTGGTCTTTGTTGTAGAAATAACGATATTTTTATAAAAAAAAAAAAGTTTGCGAAAAATAAAATATTTAAAAAATAGTTGACGATATTGTAAAAAAAAATCGCTGTACCTAAACTTTATTGACTGACTGTACATACATACATATGTATGTGCGCATGTGTCTGTATGTGAACGAACTATGTGAATGGCGCAAGTTTTTCCTTGATTAAATAATAAAAATTTACACATTTTCGAATTTTCATGGCACGCAATGCAGCGTTTGCGCGCAGAGAACGATTGATTTATTTAAATGTTGCGTAAGTTGTAACAAAAAAAAAATAAAAATCATGAAAAATATGGATTTCTATGAAAGAGCCACAAGAGACCGATATCCGAAGGGCCAAAAATGGCAATAAACAATAAATTATATAGTTTTAAATTAATTTTTATCATTTTGCTTTTTCTATTATAGGCATTTTTTCCATCAGATTTACTATTTTAATTTTTTTATTCATCATTTTCATGAAAAATTTTTCAAAAATAAAATACAGCTTGTAATTGGTGTAGTTGCTGATTTATTTTTCTTACTATTTCTCTCAAATTACTCACGTTTATAAAAAAATTTACATTTATGTCCACTGCGACTTAATTTGTTAAATACGTGCAGCTGAATTGCACAACATTTTTGCATAAATAAAATATGAAGTTTTTATGAAATTAAGCAGTGAACAAAGATTTCTACTTGCTATAGGTTCGTATCGACATACTTACATACATATGAACATACATAAGTATATGAATGTAAGCAGGCGTTTTTTTATAAGAGACAA
>NW_016161625.1:0-6237 GCF_001687245.7 Rhagoletis zephyria
GCGGGGTGAAACCCGCGGGTATAAGCTAGTATTATATATATCTGTACTAAGTTGCAGCACTCTACGATGAATACTTCCAGATATGTTGTGTGAAAACTTGATATATCGAAATTATTCTTCTTCTATTAGCATCCCTTGAGGCTCAAGTTTTTCGATTAGAAAAAAAAGGCTTTCAGGATATGTATCAGTATAGAAGGCAAATTAAAAATATTTCTTAATTGAATGTTTCCTCTGGAAAAACGTTTATGAATAGCTTTTTAAATAATTGCAGGCATTTGAAATTAATTTTAAGTATTTCCAAAAAAGTGGAAGCATTCAAACGTGAAATTTTTTTTCTTTCATTTTTCAACATAAATAAATAAAAAACCAGAGCTTTTTTTAAAAAGCGCCATGGATAAATCGACGCGAAATTTAATCATCTTTTATTTAAAAAAAAGAAACTTAAAATCGGTTCATATTTGGGCCCATGGCTCTGCAGTTGCGTTGAGTACGGACGTGTTCTTTATTGGCTCCATAAAAAATCATATTTATCGTGTAACTAATAATACTTAATCATCGAAAGACACATTGAACTATTATCGGAGTTTGTGTCGTCGCGAACTGCCCTCAGCAGTATAAAAAATCAAACCGTGATCGCGAAAAATACCTAAATAAACAATAAGACATTGTGTGTATAAAAATAAATAAATTAGAAATAAAGGAACGCAGGTTCTCAATGCAAAGCGCAAGCAAAGGAAATTCATATTTGACAATTACTGCATACAGCCCAAAAAGCAAAACCAGCAACAACAACGCTAAAGAAAACTATACTGCCAACACACCATCACAAACAGCAGATGCAGCCAAGCAAAGAGCACCATCTTGCTCTCCAGCAGTGATCAATGCGGACAAGAACGCAGCTGCCGATACTAATCCTTCGACGGCAAGAAACAAAAAGAAAAAAAACAAGCAAAAAATGCTACTGGTCAGACTGGGTTAGATCGCTACATTTTAATAAAGCGAAAGCGCATACCCGAAAAAATGGAAAACAAAGCCCGAAAAATAAAATTTTGAAAGTAGTCACTTCAGGTACATCTACATCGGCGGAGAATAATCATTTTAGTATTCTCGCTGATATGAATAATGATTCTAACCAACAGGTAGTTAAAAAATACAAGCCTCCACCTATTTATCTGCGAGAACAAAGTTATAATGATCTGGTAGATACTCTCTTAAAACTAGTAGGGAAAAATAATTTTCATATGGTTCCTATTAAAAAGGGTAATATACACGAAGTGAAAATACAGGCCAAAACGAAGATATTTTTCATAAAATTACCAATGAGTTTGATAAGTGTAAGAAACTATCAACTTAAAAGTAGTCGAGGACTAGAAGTTGTCATAAAAGGCATCGAGTCCAGTGTGAACTCACAAGAGATAGAAAATGCTCTTAGGGAAGAAGGTTTTAAGGTGCGCACTGTTTTCAGCATCAAAAATAAAGAAAACATCGCTCAACCGATGTTCAAAATAGAACTAGAACCTGACTTTCATAATCTGAAGAAAGGGGAAGTACATCAAATATATCAATTGAGATATCTTGTACACCGTAAAATCTCCGTAGAAGAACCCCATAATCGTAGAGGCCCTGTTCAATGTCATAACTGCCATTAATTTGGTCACACACGTCGCTACTGGTGTCTGTGTTATCTGTAGGGATCTACACACTTCTAAAGAATGTGTGAAACCAAAAATGGACCCAAACTCCAAAAAGTGCAGTAACTGCGGTGGAAATCACACTGCTAACTATAGAGGTTTGTCTAGTTTATATCTCAATGGAAGAGAAAACAATTCCCAAAAATATTCCTATTATGCATAACCCTATACCAGAACCCGCTAAGCCAAGGTCTGCGCCAATGACTGTTAATAACTTTACTTCATATTCACAAATGCTCAAAAATACTGCTCCGACACAACCTATTTTTGGTCAGAATAGAAGTAACCTAGAAGCTACTATAAAGAACTTTATGAAAGTTATGCAGGAGCAAATGATAGCAATGCAGAGCATGGCACAAGATTTGATTGAAAATCAAAATCTATTACTTCANTCACAAATGCTCAAAAATACTGCTCCGACACAACCTATTTTTGGTCAGAATAGAAGTAACCTAGAAGCTACTATAAAGAACTTTATGAAAGTTATGCAGGAGCAAATGATAGCAATGCAGAGCATGGCACAAGATTTGATTGAAAATCAAAATCTATTACTTCAATTTTAGCTAAACCATGAATAATCTCAAAATTTGTTTTTGGAATGCGAACGGGACAAACTAGAAATTTTCCTAGAGCGATATCATATAGACGTTTTGCTTGTATCTGAAACCCACATTTCGCAATTTAATAACTTTCAAATTAATGGGTACAAATTCTATGATACTAAAAGCATAAACAGACGGCTGCGTTGATCCGGATCAACTCGGGAATTAACTGCAGTTGATCCGGATTAAGTCCGAGTTAATCCTGATCAACGCTACCGTCTGTTTCATCTTTAAGCATCCACAACGTAGAGCCCGAAGTGGAACAGCCATTCTCATTCGTAACAGAATAAAGCATTATGAATTAGAATCGCAAAGTGATGAGTTTATTCATAACGCTGCAATAAATATTGATGACCACTTGGGTGGCCTTACTGTATCTGTTATATACTGCCCCCCTNGTCCGAGTTAATCCTGATCAACGCTACCGTCTGTTTCATCTTTAAGCATCCACAACGTAGAGCCCGAAGTGGAACAGCCATTCTCATTCGTAACAGAATAAAGCATTATGAATTAGAATCGCAAAGTGATGAGTTTATTCATAACGCTGCAATAAATATTGATGACCACTTGGGTGGCCTTACTGTATCTGTTATATACTGCCCCCCTTCATAACATAACAGAAAAACAATTTAATGACTTTTTCTTAAAGTTTGGCGGTAAGTTTATTGTAGCAGGAGATTACAATGCCAAACACACATTCTGCGGATCTAGATTGATTACACCAAAGGGTAGAAATCTATATAACGTAATCCGGAACAGAGGATTTGACGTCTTGTCTACTGGTCAGCCAACGTATTGGCCATCTGACCCCCAAAAAATACCCGATCTTATTGACTTTAGTGTAACAAAGGGTATTGCGCGACACCGAGTTAATACTGAAGCATTATTTGATCTTTCTTCAGATCATTCACCCTGCCTCATAACATTATCAATGTTTATTAATTATGAAGAAATACAAAAAAATCTTACAAATAAGCACACAAACTGGTTAAAATACAAAAAGTATGTCAGTTCGCACATTGACCCGCAAATTCCTATTCGGGACAAGAATGATATCCACAGGGCAGCTGAAAATCTCACTGATATAATAGTTAAGGCCGCGGAAATTGCAACACCAAATCCGTCTATTAAACATCGCAGTTCTTACTGCCCTGGCCTGCACACCCAGAACATTCTTAACTTCAGTGATCGGACTTCAAAAAATATGTGTGTGGTAGAATCTGGAAAAAAATGTGGTAGATTTCAAAAAAATGTGGTAGATCTAAGGTTTTGGATCAAACTTTGTACAAAAATTTGAAAAATTCTGCAAGATTTCACCTAAATTGCAAACATTTTAATTAGAATCTAAAAAAAAATTAATTTTAGTACAATAAAGTGCAAGATTAAAGTTGCTAAAACTTGCGTTGAGTTTTGGCAATTTTTTTCCTTGACAGTGTAAAGCAGTTCCTTCCATATCAAGATATTTTTCGAACATTTTTTTTAAGATTTCTGCAACCTTGCGGAGTGCTGCCAGCTTTTCTATTTATCACATCACGATGTAGCGAACAAATGTGGCACGTTCCAGAAACCGCTACTTGGGATTTGCCGATTTTGACAATTCTCAAGTAAAAGTAAACAACGCTTTAGAAACTTTAGATGCACTAAAATTTGCTAATACTGTCACAAAAAGCGGTTGTTTTGCGCTATTAATTCTTTTTTAAAAATCATATATTTTGCAATTTAACATAATAAAACCACGTTTCCTGTCGAAAAATTGAATATTGAGAAAATTTACTATTTTACGGTTTATTTTATCGTCCCATTCTACCTGTTAGTGTTTAATGTTGGACAATTTTTGCTCTTAAAATTAAGAAAATCATGTCGAGCAAAAATAAAACTACTCAAAAACGCGAATATGTGGTAGATTTCGGACCTTGTGTGGTAGATGTGGTAGATGCTCAAAAAAGTGGCAGATCTACCACAATGTGGTAGAAGTCCGATCACTGCTTAACTTAATAAGTAAAAAGCGCAAATTAAGAAGCGAACAACAAAGAATTCGCACTCCTAAGCTAAACAGGAGCTGAATGCGTGTACAAAGGAAATACGAAAAAGAAAGAAGTACGCAGTCGATCCTTCAGGNGAATGCGTGTACAAAGGAAATACGAAAAAGAAAGAAGTACGCAGTCGATCGTTCAGGCCTTGTCTGCTTCGAAACAGACTGACTACTCCCTTTGGCGAACACTGAAGCATGCGAAGAGGCCCGTTCTTCGAGAAGCACCATTACGTACTCAGAACGGAAGCTGGGCGAGGAATGATGAGGATAAAGCAAACGCTTTCGCCTTTCATCTTTCACAAGTCTTTAGACCCGATGAAGGCTCTCATCCTTCCAATATTTCAATACCCCACAGTAGCCTTACCACAAATCCGCTTCGGGTTAAAAAGAAAGATTTAATTAACACCATTGTTCATGATATTGAGAAGAATAAAGCGCCTGGTTACGATAGGATTACAGGTGAAATGATAAAGGAGCTTCCACAAACTGCCGTACATTTTTTGTTACACATTTTTAATAACATGCTTAAGCTGGGCCACTCCCCCGACTTATGGAAACTTTCGGAAATAATTATGGTGCCAAAGCCAGGCAAAGATCCGACGGTAGTAAGTTTATATCGACCGATTAGCCCGATTTCTGTATTTTCCAAAATATTTGAAAAACTTCTATTGAAAAAAATACAACTTTCACTAACAAGTAACCAAATAATACCACCACATTAGTTTGGTTTTCGTGAAAAACATGGCACTGTAGAACAAGTTAAATAATTGTTTCTTGTATTAGAAAAGCCTTCGATGGGAAGCAATTTTTGGACATCTCTCAAGCTTTTGACAAAGTCTGGCATGATGGCCTCATATACAAACTAAAGATTTCACTCCCTGCAAATACGCATGCAATTCTGGAAAGCTTTCTGCTGGGGAAAAACTTCAGAGTCAGGCAGAATTCCTTTAGAATGAAAAGTCACCCAATATATGCAGGTGTCCCTCAAGACAGTGTTCTAGGACCCATATTGTACGTAATATACACTCGTGAGCTGTCAACTATTGATAGTCTAACCATTTCAACGTTTGCTGATGACACAGCTATCCTAAGCAATAGTTCAGACCCTAAAGAGGCTTCTTACATGCTGCAAGAATATTTGAAAAAGTTAGAGCTATTGCTAGGTTCTTGGAGGATCAAGGTTAACGAAAGCAAGTGTGTTCACAAATACTGCAGTCAAATATTTACGCGCCATATGCGGAGCACTGTGGTACATAAAAAATACGAATATCCACAAAGATCTTAATGTAAATACGGTGCACGAGGACATAAGAGGGCTAAGCACCAGTTACTCAGCACGGTTAATGAACCATCCAAATCGACTAGCGAGAGATCTTCTTAGCCCGAGATATGCAAGAAGACTAAAAAGAAAGGATTTCTCCGATATTATCAAATGATGCGCAATATAAAAAATTCCGATATCCGCAATATATCAACTTCGGCTCTGGAACTCGTCCTTTCAGACCGACTACCCAACACCAGTGTCAGTGCGGCTCGGAAACGTGTCCTTTCCGACCGAATACAGCCTACTGGATTGTAATTACTTAAATATTTCTGTGCAAACGTCAAGCTGTGAAGTTCTACTTATTTGTGCCTTGATTGGTCTTTGTATTTTGCAAAGTTTATTGTGCTAATTTTGAGTAAAAGTTGCTATAAAAAGTGCCTACGAGCATCTTAGTGTGATAATAACCGAAGCTAAGTGAAAGTTTTGTGATTTTTGTGGTTTTTATTAAATTTAATTAAATTTCACTAGCTTACATCTAATCTTGCCGAGTCATTTGTTGTTATCATTGTTGTTGTTATTCCTTTGTAGTTAACTGAGATCGTTTCTATTTTTGCACATTTCTTTTTGCTCTTTTTGTTTACTTCGTTT
>NW_016161625.1:7496-36906 GCF_001687245.7 Rhagoletis zephyria
CAATATAGTCTTCCACCTTATACGAGTCGCTTAAAACTTATTAACCTTCCTACACTTGCCAGTCGCAGGGAAATGCTTGGTATAATTTTTATGGTTAAATTACTGACAGGCTCAATTTCAAGTCCGTCTCTTCTGGCTGATGTAAGCTTTAATGTTCCGTCACGCGTATAAAGACACTTTTGTCCCATATTTCTGAAAGCTTGTAAAACCAATTTTGAATTGCACGACCCACTCCGTTGCTTATGCCAGGATTTTAACTCTCATTCCAGCACGTTTGATATATCAGATCCGCTTTTCAGCATTAAGAAAGCGATACTCTCCTCTCTCAATAAGTGAATTATTGACATAAATACATAAAATCAGCTGATGAATTTAGTTCTGTAGCTGAACAGTTTTAGATCTCGACACTTAACAAACTCCTGCCTATCGTGACTCGGCACAAAAATTTAAAATATTGGTTCCGTACGTCATGCGGACTGCGCCCCTCGTGCGGATGGGCGGGAATGGAGGGTAAAAACCGTTGGGATATTATTATTATTATTATTTATTATTTAAAAAAAATAATATAGAGAAGCGAAGACGCGGTGTGGAAACTAGTCCTTTCCACCCGCCCAGGCAGTGCGGCTCTGGAACTCGTCCTTTCAGACCGCCTGCCCAGCACGATATCCAGCGATCCTGCTGCTCGGAATCTTGTCCATTCCGACAGTCGCATGAACTTTAATAAATATATATGTATGAAAAAATAAACAATTTGTAAGCATTGCCGCAGAAATTCTAAATTTAATGGTAGTTTTTAAGATTTGAAAAGTTATTGTTAGTTTCGAAAGAAAGATTCAATAAACAAATATGTACATATTATACAAAAAAAAATAAAAAATATTTGGGTTCTCAAAATTGATTTGTCCACAGCAACCTTTTTTGCCCCACTGTGCGGCGGTTGCTGAAAAATGTATTGTCTTTATAATTGTCTGGACGCCTACTTTACACAACAATTTGACAACTAATACATATTCACAAATTGTCTTATGTAAACGCAGCGTGAGACAATGCTTCTGATAAATAATTTGTCTTTGTATTCTTACATAATTCATGAATTTATTGTTATACTTTTTTTTTGTTTTTGGTTAAAATACTGACTAAATATATATATTTCATTGATGTTCACTTTTACATGGAGTAATAAGTGTAGAACTGAAGAAATAACTGACTGGACTAACTTTTTATGCGGCTTTCTGAGGAACGCATGTACCGCATAAAAAAGACCTAAGTGTATATAACAAAAATCACATACACACATAATAGTACTTGGAACTCACATTAAATATTGAAAATAATTTTACATTAATTTGATTTGCACAATTTGAAAATAATACAACGTTTAGGAATAATTAATCGAATTCATGTTATTTATATTTTAATTTTATTACAGATGTATATGTATTTTTCGTTTTGTCGAAGTCTTCCTTGAAATTTATTGNTTTGAAAATAATACAACGTTTAGGAATAATTAATCGAATTCATGTTATTTATATTTTAATTTTATTACAGATGTATATGTATTTTTCGTTTTGTCGACGTCTTCCTTGAAATTTATTGCGTTGTCCAATTGTTGTTGTATTCGTAGGATCTCCAGTGTCATTCTCCTCTTTCGATGTCCAAAATTTGCGTGTTGCCGAAGTCCGCTATATTTTCGTGCGTTGTCAAGTGTTGAGCCAGGGCTGTTGTTATCTTTTTGTTTCTCGCGCCCGCTCTATGTTCATAAATTCTTAAACCCAACGACCTTTTTGTTGTGCCTACGTAGCATTTATTTCAGCTTTCGTTATCATTGCCCTTGCACTTTATTTGATACACTGCATTGTGTTGTTGCTCCTTATCAATCTTGTCATTGGTTTTCGTAAATAATTTGTTGAGTGTATTATGGGGCTTGTGTGGATATATTTTTTTATTCTCAATTTTTATTGTTCTCCGGAGTACTTGGTTATTTGTTAGTCCTGGTATGTATGTTAGTCCAATGTATTTTTTGTTAGTTTTGTTTACTGTTGTTTGTAATAATATTTCTAGTTATATTCTATTTTTTTTCTTGTTGTTTTCCTGTGTAAATACTTCGTCGCTGAGCAGGTGGACATTTCTAATGAGACTGGCATCGGTGTTTAGTTTTTGTTTCTGCGGGTGATTGAATTGGAATGTCAAGTACAAAATCCGCTATGGTCGGGGGTCGAGGTATTCATGAATGGTGATATGACAGCGAATGATATTAAAATTGCATCTTCTTCAATTATATTATTTATAAATTTTATTGTGGCTTATTAACATGTTATTTTTAATATTGTTATTGAGCTTTGTACCGCGATCACGTTTTTTAGGACAAATGGAAAAAGCAATAAAGTATAAGCGTTAGAAATTATAGCTGCTATTTCGGAGATCACCACATCTCCTCGTCAGACTCCTTTTTCTAGACTTCATCAGGGATCGAACTCGCATCATCGATGTGCAAAGTCAGAAGCGCTAACCACTGAGCTACGCACTCCCCGTAAACTCTTGTTTCTAATTCATTTCCTTAACTACTATCAAGTGCATTTAAACTTGACAGCGTGGTTGTTATTGTAAATTCTAAACATTAATTTGCTTTATTGTATATGTAGTTTCAACAAGGTCATACTAAACTATCACCCCTATTCTGCAACTCTTTCGTAGTCGGATTTTGCTACGAATCGTAGAAATAGTATGCTGCAATCCGAATCGTATTTTCGAACTTTCGAAATTCGTAACACTGGCATGCCTAAAAACGAACGAGTGAGAAATTAACAGCTTTTTTGCGTAATTTTGTACGAAAACAATTCGGTGTCGGAAGCGAGATAAAAGATGTAAATCGATGTGTGTTTGCAGGAAATATTAGTGGTGTTCTTTTAAACAGAAAAATTTGCCTTTCGTATATATAAACGTATATAAGTCACTATGCCCGACAGCTCCGCATATATTTGGGAATTCACTTCCATAGCGCGCTCTTACTCTGCTGCTATAATTGCAAATGGAATAGAATCATTTCCTTCAAAATATGTAACATCAAACAATTTTACCATAGATAAGCATTTTATGAATGTTTTTTTAATTCCTCTCCACTTTATTTTCCTTCATACAGCTGTCTTTGAAAAACAACTGATAGCTGGCAATGCTGCACAGGTTTCCGAAAGGGTTGCAGCCAGGGCTGCCAACTTGGCTCAAACATCAAATGGAACTTAATTTTTCAACTTGGCACAAAATGCCAAAATGGCACTTTTGAAAAATAGTAACATTTCCATACATTTTTGTGAACACCTTTGTGTGTACTTCTTTTTCTCAACTAAAATTGTCTAATTTCCAAAGGTTATGCAACTGGCTTATCTTATTTTGGCATTGGACTTTTGTTTTAAAATGTGGTTCTTATTTTGTTGCTAAATGGGAAGCATTAAAAAGGATGGCACCTTTTTTGGCAATTTTATTTTTATATTTGGCACACAGTGGCTTTCGCTTTCGCAAAAATCAATGCGGATCTTTTGCAAATGCGAATATTGAAGGGGCCGAAAATTACAGTTATTTTTTTATGAGTTAAACCTGGCCAAATATTTTTTATTCCAAAATAAAAGTACTTTCCGGATAATAACCAAACCGCTTATCCAAATTAAATAAGTTTGGTATCCAATGAAAAAGGACTTAAATAGGATTAAAACTGAAATGTCTGAAAGAGGAAAGCCACACACTGAAAAATATTTCAATAAAAAATGTTAATTAATTACCATAGAACAAGCATTGGGTCAGGTATGTATTTACATGAATTTCTTTAGTTTTCAGTTATAAAAAAATTTAAATAGAGGTGGTTACCTTCATTCGTTATTTCTGTTTAAAAGCTATTTCAGCCCTCTTTCATATGATACCAAATTTGTTTAATTTGGATAAGCGGTTTCTTTATTATCCGGATAGGAGGTTTATTTCGGAATAAAAAATATTAGGCCAGATTTAACTCGGAAAAAAATAACTGTTATTTTCGGTCCCTGGAATATTGTGCAAGTGCACAGACGTATATCTAACCAGTCACAGAAGAAAGCATTAAAAATGAGTTACAAAAACTAAAATCTAAAAATGCGAAAGACGTGAGAAATTCCGAAATAACCAAACGAATGAGAATGAAATATTCTTTCGAAAAAAACGGTGTTTAAACAACGATTGTGCCATGATGCTAGATTATGAAGATGAAAGTCAGGAGGATACATCCGACATTTGCAGCCCCGATGAAATTCTCAAAAAGTAATTATTGCACCGCAATAAAAATAAATAAATACAACTCAAAGTCCTCTCAACTGGTGCAGTGTCAATCGAAAAGAATTTACAATTTTGCCAAGTTTCAAGTTTTTCAAGTTTGTCGCTTCGAGCGAGTAGTTATATAGTGGCGCAGGTTTGATTTCCAACCCTTCAAAAAGTTTTTATTAAGTACAATGTTCCAATTTTTAAATTCAAGTACTAAAAAAACATTCAGTCTTGTCATGAGTTTAATTTTCCCCGAACCGGTTCACTTTTCACTTTTAATTTTCATGTACATATTTACTATTNTTGTCGCTTCGAGCGAGTAGTTATATAGTGGCGCAGGTTTGATTTCCAACTTTTCAAAAAGTTTTTATTAAGTACAATGTTCCAATTTTTAAATTCAAGTACTAAAAAAACATTCAGTCTTGTCATGAGTTTAATTTTCCCCGAACCGGTTCACTTTTCACTTTTAATTTTCATGTACATATTTACTATTGGCGGAATACAAATTTTCGGGTGAATTTTTTTCGGGCAAAACTCAGGATAAGGCAGATTATTAAAAATTATTAACCTTTCCATTTTTTATTTACCTGAATCACCTAATTTACCCACCTAAATTATTTCTTAAAAATACATGACATCCGCATTTCGCATCCGCGTCATGTCTAAATTCCACATTCGCAACATCCCTAGTTTGTAAAGGAATCGAGATAGATATAAACATTCATTTCCTTATTCAACCTACTACTATCAAGTGCAGCTGACTTGCCGCTATTTAAACTTGACAGCGTGGTTATTATTGTAAATTCTATACATCAATTTGCTTTATTGTATAGTTTCAGCCAGGCTCATCCTAAATTATGCATTTGTCAATTTTATTGTGGCTTATTAACATTTTAATTTTATAGCCGAGAGCACTTTTTGCACAACGGTATTATAACTTTGGTCGCATAACGGTTGTATGTAACAGCCTAAAGGTATCGAGATAGATATATACAAATGTATACATAAATGATCAGAATGAAAGGAGAAGTCGATTAAGCTATGTCTGTCTGTCCGTGTACGCGATAACGCGAGCAAAAATTTATATATATAAACGAAATTTGGTGCGTACGTTGCACTTTATCCAAGGTAGGTTGGTATTGAAAATGGAAATCGGACTGTAACCACGCCCGTTCCCATATAACGTTATTTTCAAGAAATTCAAAAACTACGATATTTCTGTAAATATTGGATCCAAATAGGATGTGGAGTAGAATTTTGGCACAAAATAATATAATGAAACTTTTGGAAAAGGGGGGTGATTCCGGCCTTTTATGAAGAAATACTGTATATTTTTGTTGTTGCTGTAGCGGCTACAACAACCCCGCGCAGAGCGGCTAGTATCTCAGTCGTTTTCGTCAAGCTCAACTAACGGAAGACCCAAGAAGCGCGCAGCCTCTATAGGGTCTGTCTACAGGGACAGAAGCGTAAGATGTTTGGGGTTTTTTGGGCATGCGAAGGAGATGTTTCGAGTCGTGGGGTGTTTCTCCTCATGCCGGACACTCATTGGACACATTTGCATCTAGTCTGCTCAGGTATGAGTTTAACCTGCTGCAGTAGGCAGAGCGAAGTTGGACTATTGTGGTCCGAGTCTCCCGAGGCAGAGAAAGCTCCGTCGTGTCCACGTCAAGTGGTTGTGTGCCCAAAACGGCATTCACAGGTCTGGAGTCTACGTACCTTGAGACTGACTCCCTGTGAATGCCGCTCAGTGCCTGTCGATATGCTGAAAGGTCCAGAGGTTGCTTTATGAACCTCTGAATTTCGTCCGTTAGTTCGTATAGATGCCTTCTGACACGCCTTGGCGAGGGATCCTCTGCAAGCAAGTGTCTGTTCGGGTGTTCACGTCTGTGGCTCCCTACTAATAATTGCTTGCAGAGCATTGGTGTCGTCTGTAGCCAGCAACGTTTCTTACTCTTTGCCCCAGGTACTGCAGGCTAGCGACTTGAGGACCTTGTTATGGCTATGTACTTTGTTGACAGTTGCGTTTGCATACGCAGAGGACAGCAGACTGCCGAAAGTTCCTCCGAGTATTTTCGGGTTATTCACCGTCGGAATTGGTGTCATCGACGTGAATGCCTAGCGGTAGTCTGACCTCCTTCCTCCAGGTGGTAAACAGGTAAGCTGACGATTTTTTAGGGGAGGGGGTTAGCCTCCTAGCACTGAAGAAGCGAGAAAGCTCGGAGAGGTAACCGTTTACTTTCGAGCACAAGTCATCAATTCTGTTCCCATACACCCTTACCGAACCATCGTCTGCGTAAGAGACAATCGAGACTCCCTCTGGTGGTTGAGTAGTAGTTAAACAGTAATGGGAAAAGGACACCACCCTGTGGAACACCCTGTTTTATTTTTTTAGGTTTGCTCGATTTGTCTCTAAACAGTACTGACGAGTGTCGACCACTCAGATAATTCGCCGACCACCGTTTGATCCTCTGTGGAAGAGAGGAGGAATCTAAGTCTTCTAGCATCGTGGAGTGACTGACGGAATCAAACACCTTTGACAGATCTAACGCTATTAGAATAGTTCTCACAGGGGCGGTTGCGATTTTGGACACGTGTTATCTATGTGCTTATGGCGATAAGTGCTGTTGCTGTGCTAGAAGAGCATCTGACTACAACTTCACCTCTGGTGTGAGTAAGCTTTGGTCAAGCGTGAGGTCACTGTTCAATCCTACATAGCGCGACGACAGAATAGAAATATCATTTGGTGACCGTGCTTCGTCGGACCCGGAGCGTTGCGCGAGCTATTTTAGCCGGCAATTTATACTGCATCCTACGGTGGACAAAGCCAAGTGTCAAGTGACCACAAGGCTGCACAAACTGCCAACAGCAAGTGCGCCTCTTGTTTTCACCAGCCGTGAAGTTCAGGTCTCCAAAGTCTTCAAAGACATGGGACCCGACGGAATATGAATGTTGATGCTGAAAAATTTGGGTCCTGCGGGAGTAGACTATTTAGCCAAGGTTCTCAACCTGTCAATGGCCACTTTCGTTATTCCAGACATCTGGAAGANAGCACTGAAGAAGCGAGAAAGCTCGGAGAGGTAACCGTTTACTTTCGAGCACAAGTCATCAATTCTGTTCCCATACACCCTTACCGAACCATCGTCTGCGTAAGAGACAATCGAGACTCCCTCTGGTGGTTGAGTAGTAGTTAAACAGTAATGGGAAAAGGACACCACCCTGTGGAACACCCTGTTTTATTTTTTTAGGTTTGCTCGATTTGTCTCTAAACAGTACTGACGAGTGTCGACCACTCAGATAATTCGCCGACCACCGTTTGATCCTCTGTGGAAGAGAGGAGGAATCTAAGTCTTCTAGCATCGTGGAGTGACTGACGGAATCAAACACCTTTGACAGATCTAACGCTATTAGAATAGTTCTCACAGGGGCGGTTGCGATTTTGGACACGTGTTATCTATGTGCTTATGGCGATAAGTGCTGTTGCTGTGCTAGAAGAGCATCTGACTACAACTTCACCTCTGGTGTGAGTAAGCTTTGGTCAAGCGTGAGGTCACTGTTCAATCCTACATAGCGCGACGACAGAATAGAAATATCATTTGGTGACCGTGCTTCGTCGGACCCGGAGCGTTGCGCGAGCTATTTTAGCCGGCAATTTATACTGCATCCTACGGTGGACAAAGCCAAGTGTCAAGTGACCACAAGGCTGCACAAACTGCCAACAGCAAGTGCGCCTCTTGTTTTCACCAGCCGTGAAGTTCAGGTCTCCAAAGTCTTCAAAGACATGGGACCCGACGGAATATGAATGTTGATGCTGAAAAATTTGGGTCCTGCGGGAGTAGACTATTTAGCCAAGGTTCTCAACCTGTCAATGGCCACTTTCGTTATTCCAGACATCTGGAAGATGGGGAGAGTGGTCTCACTGCTCAAACCGGGGAAACCAGCCAACAAAGGGGAGTCTTATCGTCCCATAACACTCCTTTCCCCGGTAGCGAAGACAATAGAGGCCTTGCTACTCCCGTATTATACGAACCACCTGACCCCAGCGAACACTTAGCATGGTTTCCGTAAAGTCCACAGCACAACAGCACTTAACGCAATCAACGCTCAGATAACACGTGGCCTAAACCGCAACCGCCCCTGTGAGAGAAATATTGTAGTAGAGTTGGTCCTGCCAAAGTTGTTTGATACCGTCAGCCACTCCACGCTGCTAGAACACGTAGAGGCCTTCTCACTCCCACAGATACTCAAACGGTGGTCAGGGAGTTATCTGAGTGGTCGACACTCGTCAGTCATGTTTAGATATAAATCGAGCAAACCTAGAAAAATAAAACAGGGGGTTCCCCAAGGTGGTATCCCCATTACTGTTTAACTTTTATATCTCCAAGCTCCCTCAACCACCAGAGGGAGTCTCGATTGTCTCTTACGCTGACGATTGTTTGATAATGGCGTCTGGGAATGGAATTGATGACTTTTGCTCGAAAGTAAACAGGTTTTCTCGCTACTTCACTGCTAGGAGTCTAACCATCTCCCCTACAAAATCCTCTAGGACCTTAATTACCACCTGGACGAGGGAGGTCAGACTACCGCTAGGTATTCACGTTGATGACACACCAATTCCGACGGTGAATAACCCTAAAATCCTCGGAGTAACATTGGACAGTCTGCTCTCCTTCTCTGCGCACACAACCGGTACTGTCAACAAAGTACACAGCCGCAAAAAGGTCCTCAAAGTCGCTAGCCGGCAGTATCTGAGGCAAAGACAAAGAAACGTTGCTGGCAACATACAAGGCACTTGGCCGGCCAGTTCTAAATTACGCAACACCAGTGTGGTCGCAGGGGGCCAGTAGGACGCATAGGATGAAGCTAGGGACTGCACAAAACACTGCACTACGGACACCGACTGGGTGCCTTCTGATGGCGCCAGAACACCACCTACACGACGAGGCGGAAATGCTAGGAGCAAAACACAATGCTCTGCAAGCAATTCTTAGTAGGGAGCCACAGACATGGACACCCGGACACCTGCTTACAAAGAAGCCCTCGCCAAGACATGCCAGAAGGCATTTACGAACTGACGGATGAAGTCCTTGAGCTTATCGACAGGCCCTGAGCGGCATTCACAGGGAGTCAGTCTCAAGTTGTGTAGACTCCAGACCTGTGAATGCCGTTCTGGGCACGCAACCACCTGACATAGACGAGACGGAGCTTCGTCTGCCTCGGGAGACACTGACCATAATAGCCCAACTTCGCTCTGGCTACTGCAGCAGGTTGAACTCATACCTGAGCAGATTAGATACAGATGTGCCCAACGAGTGTCCGGCATGCGGAGGGACACCCCACGACTCGAAACATCTCATCGTATGCACGGAAAACTCCACGCAACTGGCTGTACGGAAAGACTGTGGAGGCTGGAAAGAGGGTGAATACCATTTTGATGACATCGAACCAATCGCGTTCAAACCCGTTCATTTGGATCACCTAGGTCATTTTCCAAAAAGTAGACAACCAAACGAACTCATCATTGTCCTCGTCCAGAGAGTATGCAAACTACTGTAAATACAACGGTGTCAAACATATTAAAAATGTAGTACGGATTCCTAGAGCAAACGATCATGCCGCAAGAACAAATAGAACGCTCTTATCAATGCTGTTGCCAACAACGACAACCGACAAATGTTGGGACGAGAGGTTACGCGAAATACAGTGAAGCACCCAGTACCGGCTACTCACGTTAACTGGAGCCTCATTATAAGGGCCCAAATCATAGTTACACGGTCACTGAAAAATTACCGTTACGTAATAGAGGACTTACCAGGTTCTCACCGTACGCAGCGCCATTATTCTTCAGTATATTCATCCGATAAGTTGAAACCGCGGTGTGTCCTACCACCCTGCGAAGAGGACGAAACAGATGAAGAGGAGGTCCAGCGTAATCCCTCACCACTGGAGCGAGATGAGGAGGTCGAGCGAAATCCCTCACAATTGGAACAAGAGGAGGAGGTCGAGCAAAATCCCTCATCATAGGAGCGGGGTCGCCCAAATTGCCAGGGACGGCCGAACTGTAAGCAACTGATGGAAACCCAGTACCTAAAAATGCGACTCTGTGTGGCAAGAGAAATAAACTAGTAGTAGTCAAGCGAACGGACCGAAGCGTCGTACAATAGAACAGCTCGTGAGTTATAATTTTATGTACTTTAAACTATTCATTTCTACACTTGGTGTTAATAACTATTAAAATAAATGTGACTATAATCTGAGAGCCATCCTTTCACATATATCATACAGACTAGGTAACAAAGAGTTTTGGATACAGATAAACAAAAACATTCTAAATAGAATTTATACATTATTACACATCGAATTAAAAATAAAAAGAATCAATAACGGACTGAAATATAGATCTAGGCAAGGAAAAATCAATATCCAATGTTTGTGCTATAAAGATTGGGGCGAACGATTCTACTGGCATGACAATTATAAATAGGGTTCCAAATAATCGAGCCATATTCTAATTTTGAGCGAACCAATGAATTAAAAAGGATCATCCTGGTATACGGATCCCTGAAATCTTTGGCGTATCTGCGACTAAAAGCTAGGTTACTACTTATAAGCCTTCGGAAGCAAATAACAAACGTGTTTCACAAACGTAAAGCGATGATCAAAAACAGCCCCCAGGTCATTTTAGTCTATAACTATGTCAAGCTGATTGTTTAGGATGCTATAAAATGAAGAAATAGCATTAGCAGTCTTACGATATGGTCATAGGTGTAGGGTAATTAAACTGTATGTTTTTACACTTGTTTAAATCATGGTTGCCGATCACCAACATTTTTTTTTACCAAAATCTCTTAAGAAAAGTTACCAAAAGTTACCAAATCTCACTACCAAAATCTTCACTTCTTCACTGAGAAAAAATATACTGAATAAAACTGCTATATTTCACAACAAATGTGTATATACTTACAGCCCGTTTCTGTGACTTAATAAATTTAATATTTTTATAATTTGTAAATTTTTGATTATTTATCAAGAACTCCCAGTTCTAGCACAGAAGTTTAAATCTATTTTCTTGATAAATTATCAAGATTGAAAATGCTATTGACAATTATAATAATTTTTTTTTATTAGAAAATATTTTTCTTACAATTAATTGTTGCATGTGCCGTTATTCTCATTTTCGTTGTTGGTGTTTCCGACAGGGTAGGAGTATGATGTAATGTGGAGCGATTTTCCATCATCCCTTGTCAAATTTGGTTTGGCGACAAACCGGTTTCGACGTTTTGCCAGTTTCAGTGTCATTTTTCGTTCGGAATGTGCCGAAATTTGCGACTCACGGAATAATGGCACCGGCACACAAAAAAAGTTGCGGGTGCTTTTAACCGTCCATTTTACTCGTACAAAATTTCGAGTAAATTGCAAATTTTTTTGCTTTTTCATAATGTAGTGTAGTGGGTCGAAATACATGTCGGTAGGTGCGTCTAGTAAAAAGCACGCGACATTTTTTTTTTGTGCCGGAGTAATCAAAGCGATTTATGGACCTTGGAAAATTGCCAGATGGCCACTATAAGGCTTTCTGCACCTTGGTCGTCCAATCATAGTTAGTTCATCGTCACAAACATGATACAACGATTACATGACGACTACATTTTCGCACACTCGGTCGTGATATTTCAATTCTTTTGGCGCCTAAACATTTACTAGGAGCAGGTATTTTCTGTTTTTCTGGTTGATATTTTCGCGCAATATTTACAAAAACCTGCAATTTTTAAAATATGGACTGAGCTGTAACAATTCTAGACATAATTTTTCAGTAATATCTCTTATTTTCTTTTCCTGAAATGTATTTTGTGCATGCACACAGAGACTTTTTACAATTTCGACATGTTTTATAGTTAAAACACTCACATTTGTTGAATTTTATTGCAATTATCCACTTTTTAATAATGTCGACAGAGTTTATGCCAAAGACACTAATTTTTATGCAATTTCAATGCAAATATTAACTTTTTCACAAATTTTTCCCCATAAAATGTAAACAAACAATGCGTGCACAACGATTACCAAACGACAGTGCCGTACTTATCCGTTTCTGCATCTTCTACGATTTGCCGGTTACTAGCCGATAACAAGTGTGCAGATCCCTTTGAAATGCATGTGCTCGGCCCAAAATTTCAGGGCGAGACGATAACGCAACTATGATTGGACGACAAGTGTGCAGATAGCCTTAAAATGTGAGATGGTAGAATTCAAAATTTATCGCAAAAATTCGAAAGTTGTTTTAGAAGTGCAGCCCTTGGTGCTGCCACTGTAATTGAAATATTTCAAGTATTTGAATATGAGATGACTCTAATTTTATCGAAGTAATTTTGTAGAAGTGTCAGTAGTGCTGCCACTGAAACTAGAACGGCTTTTATAATTACGCACTNATTTTCGCACACTCGGTCGTGATATTTCAATTCTTTTGGCGCCTAAACATTTACTAGGAGCAGGTATTTTCTGTTTTTCTGGTTGATATTTTCGCGCAATATTTACAAAAACCTGCAATTTTTAAAATATGGACTGAGCTGTAACAATTCTAGACATAATTTTTCAGTAATATCTCTTATTTTCTTTTCCTGAAATGTATTTTGTGCATGCACACAGAGACTTTTTACAATTTCGACATGTTTTATAGTTAAAACACTCACATTTGTTGAATTTTATTGCAATTATCCACTTTTTAATAATGTCGACAGAGTTTATGCCAAAGACACTAATTTTTATGCAATTTCAATGCAAATATTAACTTTTTCACAAATTTTTCCCCATAAAATGTAAACAAACAATGCGTGCACAACGATTACCAAACGACAGTGCCGTACTTATCCGTTTCTGCATCTTCTACGATTTGCCGGTTACTAGCCGATAACAAGTGTGCAGATCCCTTTGAAATGCATGTGCTCGGCCCAAAATTTCAGGGCGAGACGATAACGCAACTATGATTGGACGACAAGTGTGCAGATAGCCTTAAAATGTGAGATGGTAGAATTCAAAATTTATCGCAAAAATTCGAAAGTTGTTTTAGAAGTGCAGCCCTTGGTGCTGCCACTGTAATTGAAATATTTCAAGTATTTGAATATGAGATGACTCTAATTTTATCGAAGTAATTTTGAAGAAGTGTCAGTAGTGCTGCCACTGAAACTAGAACGGCTTTTATAATTACGCACTTGCAAAACATAATTCATTTCTTTCTAGTAATGCAAATAGATATTTAGTTGCAAAAGTTACCAAAATGAAATAAAAGTTACCAAGTTACCAAACCGTTTAAAAGTTACCACTTTTGGTAGAAAGTTACCACTTGTGGCAACCATGGTTTAAATTCCTTGAGTTAAATTTAATGTTCTATGAATTTGTTTGTTATTAACAGGGAACGGATTTTATGGAAATTGCCTTTTTTTCTGCTAGAGAGATAGAGTATATTCGATTAAGAATGTCCACCATTTAGCTTTCCCTGATTCCATATATATACACATTTGATGTTGCCTTTTTTAAGATATTTGCCTTTTTTTGCATTTTCTACCTTTAAAAAAGTGATTATAGCATTTACAATTTTTTTTTTTAAGATTAAAAATTATACACATGCCCATGCGGCTTATAGAAGCGCAGGGACCTCTTGCCAAATTGGTGATGGAAAAATTCAAAGCCGTTTTCTCAGCTAACGTAGGCTTGGAGACAATAAGGGGTGTGGATAAAATTGTAAAGGGCGAGGAAAACGCCCTTATTCCTGATAATATGAACGTTTCAAACGTTCCATATTTAAATTGGGCTCCACTTGTATCAACTTACGTCGAGCGCACATTTAGGACATTCAAGGCTTTTCTTCGCGAAAATCGAATGAAAAAGCTGCCAGAAAACTTCAAAATGCATCTTGTGGTTCAATGTTACTACAACTATACAGATTAAAGTTTATGAGTTAGAAAGGATAAAATAGTCAAAGAATCAAGGTACAAATTTTTCATATAATGAAACTAGTTGATAGTTTTTCTCTTATTACTTGTAATATAAACATTTCTAAAATAAATGTATTTTTTGATTGTTCTTCGTATTTTCTGTCTGTTTTTAGTGCCTTATTTTGCTTTTTTTGCAATACCTAGTGCCTTTTCCTGCCTTTTTCGCCATTTTATTTTGCCTTTTTATATGTTTTTAGGTCCTAAAAATCCGTTCCCTGGTTATTAAAAGAGAAAATTTTTGTTTATTAATAAACTTTTAAAGCGATCAAGGAATAAAGAAAGTTAAATTTGAAATAACAAAATATACTATTACGATATATTGGGGATCCTTCCAGGAGTCTTAGAAAAAGGTCGCAGCATCAAAAGCAACAGCAGTTTCAGTCACTTTGTCATCGAGAAGTATTGTATTCAACAATCAATTCCATGAACCGATTAATTGCAGTCCCAAGATCATGCAACAACAACAACTGACGCAGCAACAGTGACAGACAAAAGGCACTGACTGTCGTGCAGTGCGGACGTGCTTTTGCGTTGCTCTTGTAAATTCGCTATTTTCGCTTGTCTAATATGGACGATCTTTGCGGTAAATGCGGAAAATTATTCGCGCGTAATGACTCTGCTATTGTAAATTGCAGTGGTTTCTGAAATAAATTATTCCAACGCCGTTGTTGTGAAGGCCAAGTAGCCGAGTATGATATCAAACTTTTTAAGAGAAACAGGCATATCTGCTATCTTTGTGCTGAGTGCGTTTGTTTGCCCGGGAAAATGGCAAAGTCATTCGACTCACTGCTGGCATTGCATATAAATGGACTGGATTCCATCACTATCGTGTTCGCAGACTGCGCTAAATGCTTCGAATGCTTACCCGCGCTTGCCTATTGGTAATGTTGATGAAAACATATCTACATATTCCAATGCCGCTCTAAATGCTGGGCTGACAATGCCTGGTGTTGCTGTTGCTAATAACATAACTTCATATTCGCCTGCTGCCTTACATGCTGTGAATGCTGACCTGAGATTACCTACTAGTCTCTTGGAAGAAAACACAACGACAGATTCGCCTGTTGGTGTTGTTGCTGAAAACACAATAGGGCTATTCGCGATTCGGTGCATAAGAGCTGACAAATTTATGCAATTGCAGAAATATGCCATGGATTGTGAGCGACCTTTATTAAACTGTCATGGTAAAGCTTTTGCAAAACAATTTTTGTGCATCAGCTTTGGTTTTGTTTATGAATGCAATGCATAGCATTTTTATGCTATGGATTTTCGGTATTGCAAATTTGCCAAGCCATGACAAATGCAAATGCGTGTATTTTGTTTGTGTATTGCAAATAATTTGCAATACAAATTTGCAATGCAATGATGCTAGGCCATTTGCACCGGATCGCGAATAGCCCTAATTACATATGCCAAAGCTGCACTTAATGCTGTGAATGCTGTAAATGCAGATGCTGCTGAGGCAAACAATGCACAGTGGTCCAAGGAGGCGACCACTGTTGCTGAAAACACACCTACATATGCCCAAGCCGCGCTTAATGCTGTGAATGCTGTAAATTCAGATGCTGCTGAGGCAAACAATGCACAGTGGTCCAAGGAGGCGAATAAGAAGAAACAAAAAAATAAATGTCTCGTCATGAGCACCAATGCAAGTGCGAATTCGGAGTTGGTTGTTGTAGCTCATGATGCTGCGTTACGACGTAAATGGTTGCACCTGTCCTCATTTTCGACCTCCGTAACGGAAGATAACATCCGGGATTTTGTAGTGAAACATGCTGGTGTGAATAAAAATTCACTAAATATTATGCTATAAGCTAGTAAAGAAGGATACACCTAAGGATTCCAATAAGCGCATACGATAAATTGCTTAATCCTGACCTTTGGCCAGTGAATGTGACTGTTCGCCCGTACCGTTTTTTTCAAAAAGGTGTACAACAAATGCAAGAAACTTAGAAATACCCACTAATAATTCATCGGCCAACAAGATCATAAAAATATATTTTCAAAATGCTTCAGGTCTTAGAACCAAGGCACTTTGTGAGTATGATATATTCGTAATTACTGAAACTTGGCTTAATGCTCAATTTTTGACGCCGAGTTTTTTGATCCAAAATCGTATGATGTTTTTCGTAAAGACAGAGATCCGAACAAAACGGGTCTTAGTAGAGGAGGCGGTGTTCTTATAGCTACGCGATGTAATCTACTTTTTCTTCCGTCCCACTAAAGGATGATAACTCTCTGTTTGATCAACTTTGTGTGCGCCGTCACAGTAATATCGGTCTATCTCACATCTGTGCAGTGTTGCCGCGAAGCACTTTTAATGGTAGCCAAATTCCTTTAAAAAAAGGGCTAAAAAAGAGCTAAAAAAAGTCGTTGTGGCTAAAAATGGTAGCTAAAATTGTTTACTTACATAATCATATATAAGTATACACGCAAACATTTTCAATAAGTAATGGTATAGAAAAACAATGAACCCTGGAAAAAACCAATATTTTATCCAAGCAAAAACCTTTTCGTATAATATATACGACACCAGCTTGCTGGATCGATCAAGTGATTGTACCATCAAGCTCGAAGCATATAACTTACCAGCATGCTGGCACAATATTTATTTCTTTACAAATTAGGTCGAGGAAAGATCGAAATGATTTGAGCCGAAATTTCATAATTTTTCTACCATTCTGTTAAACATTGTTTTTTTTTTTTTAATTCACAACTGCAATATCGTGAACTTAATATTCCACAAACACGGCTTTGAAATTTCCGCCAAATTATTTTTTACTTAGAAAATTTAGCTAATTTCACCACTCACGACACCAGCACGCTGGTACAATCATAAAATTTTCAAATAGTTTTTGAAGTCGCACCAGCAGCTGGTACAATCACACCACAAGAACATACAAGGTCAATCGACTTCATGGGCCATTTAACTAATGAACATATTAGGGGCCAGTTTTTCAGTGCACGGCCGTGGTTCAAACTAAGTTTAAACGCCTGATCGGGTTGGTTTAAACTAAGATCAGCCAATCAAGTGTCAGCCAGCTGTTCAATTTAAATCCAGTTTACTTAATCTGAGTTTAAACTGGCTCTGAAAAACTGGCCCTAAGGGCGGTAAACTTATCTATTTTAAACTATAGTTAAATCGTTAATAGATAAGTTAAAAAACAGCCCTAACACTTATACAGTATGTATGTATAAAAACGTAAGGAACATACAATACATATATGTCAGTCTTTCTTAGTTTAAAAATTCATCTCTTACATATGTGCAAAAAAATAGATCAAATTAAGCATATACAACTTTTCCATGCCCAGTATGAATAAATTCTCCAAAGGGCTAAAAAAAGGGCTAGGGGCAATTTTAAATTTATGTGGCCAAAAAAAGTATGTGGTAGCTAAATCTAGCCACCAAAGGGCTAAAACGGCAACACTGCATCTGTGTGTCCTACATACCGCCATGCAGTGATGAATCCACCTACAAAGCTCACGTAGACAATATACTAGCGCTTCACAACGAGAATGGAGAGCATAAGCTTTGTGTGTTAGGAGACTAAAATCTAAATAATTTAAATTTGCCCGTTTTAGACAATAATTTATTTTTAAGTCCCACTAATGTGAGTAATTCGTCAGAAACATATTTAGTTGATAATTTCTTGGGTATTGAGCTAGTTCAAGTTAATATTTTCCATAATACTTTGAATCGTCTGCTAGATCTTATTTTTCTATGTCATGATATTAAGTTTAAGTTATATACCCCGCCATCAGCTATTTCCGCGCCTAACTTACATCACTCTCCACTTATATTAGAAGTTGAGTCTATAGAGTTTTTTGAGATTCCTAGGGAGAATCCGAAGATGTATTTTAACTATAATCGTTGTAATTTCCAGACTTTAAATTATCTCTTATCTGGAATAAATTGGGACATTATCATAGGGGGTGGTGATGTTGCCGACTGTTTTAGAGCATTTAAAAATACTGTTCTTGAAATATGTAAACATGTTCCTATTAATTCAAAGCATCCTTATAAACGCCCATGGTTCTCGAGAGAGCTCAATCGTCTAAAGAACCTTAGAAATAAATTTTTCAAAAAGTTCAATATGTTAAATAATCCGAGGCATTATGAGTTACATACTACATACAAATATAAATTTTATAAGCTTAATAAGGTGCGATATAAGAANTTGTTGGCGCTTTGTTAAGTCAAAAAAAGGTGTTTCTAATATCCCCACGTCGGTTTTTTACAATGACAAAAAAGCTAGATCAATTTCCGAAGCTGCAAATCTTTTTGCTGATTTCTTTGCGTCGAATTTCGTATTAGATGATGATTATATCGTCGACCCGGACACCGCGAATGTTTGTGCCTCTGAGTCATCTTTTAACTTTGGCTGTTTGGCTATTACTGAGGAAGATACGCTACAGGGTATTGACAAATTAAAAATGTCCTCACAGATAGACGTGGATGGATTTTCTGTTATCCTACTCAAAAACTGTCCATCGTTAGTTAAGCCACTGGNCACGACAGTCGGATTGTTTGAAAAATGTTCAACAAATCTCTTTCCGCGGGTAGAGTTATTAACGATTGGAAGTTAACTTCAATTACCCCTACGTTCAAAAGTGTTAATAAATGTGACGTCATATATATATATCATTATAGGCCTATTTCAAAATTATCCACAGTACCTAAGTTACTTGAGTGCATCATAAAAGACAAAATTTTTTTCAACCTCAGGCAGTCAATTTCTATCAATCAGCACGGTTTTGTAACGGGAAGATCGACTTTAACCAATCTAGCGTTATTCTCGGATTGTTCCTGCCTTTCAAATGGGCTGTCAGGTTGATACAATCTATACCGATTTTTCTAAAGCCTATGACAGAATCTCACATAAAATTCTGCTTATCAAACTTTTCAAGCTGGGCTTTCACTCTGTGTTCCTATGATGGATTGAATCTTACCTGCACGGTAGACAAAGCTATGTCGTTTTTGATGACATTTCTTCTAACGCATTTGTTCCAACCTCTGGTATACCCCAGGGAAGTATACTGGGTCCGCTGTTTTTCATTCTATTTGTGAATGACATAGAATCGTACTTTTCTTCAGCTAAATTCCTAATGTATGCGGATGATTTAAAAATTTACTCGTTTATAAAAAATGCACGACACTCAAGTAATCTGCAAGCGGAGCTCGATGTGTTGTACCTTTGGTGCACTAAAAACGAATTGCCTCTTAACATTAAGAAATGCCACCAAATGACGTTTTCCAAGCTTCATAATCCTATCCGTAACACCTTTCGTATTTCGTCAACAAATTTAGACTCGGTGAATGAGGTCAAAGACCTGGGGGTATATTTTGATGCAAAATTTAATTTTGTTACACATGTTAATTATGTTGTCTCTAAATCTTACTCGATGCACGCGTTTCTACGGCGCAATAGTTCTTCGTTTTCAGATCTGTACACTTTGAAACTATTGTATTCGTCCTTTGTCCGTTCGATATTAGAGTATGCCGTTTTCATTTGGAGGCCTTACCACCAAAAACATATAAATCGATTAGAATCTGTACAGAAGGCGTTTATCCGGTTTGCCCTACGCTCTCTGCACTTCTCTGAACCTAAGCCTGAGTATAGCTCTCGCTGTCAGTTGATCAACCTAATGACACTGCACAACAGACGAATACTTTTATCAACCTCTTTTCTATTTGACATAATCTCGGGCACTGTTGATTGTCCAGTACTGTTAGGTAAAATTAATTTCAGTGTTCCTTGTAGAATGTTGCGTCATTATGAGGTGTTTTATGTTGTCACCAGCAATACTGTATATAGCTTTAATGCCCCGGTTAATAGAATTCTCGTCAAATTGAATAAGCTCTTTGTTTCTTTGGACCTCGACCTCTCATCCACCAAAGTTGGCTTTAATTCTGAAGTAAAAACATTATTAAGTAAAAATAGTGCTATTTAAAGACTGCTTTTTGCATTGTAATTAACATTACTTTTAAATTTACCTATGCTTAGTCTGTAAGAATTGTAAATTCATAGACAAAATAAGTAAATAAATAAAATTTCACAAGAAGTTATTTTCAGTTTTGCTGTCACAGGTAACGAAAGAATAAAATTAGTAGTTGTTTTTCAGTTTTTTTAATTTAATTTAATTTAAAATTTATTAGTTTATCTATAATTAATTAGAGATTTATCAATCTACCATTTTCAATATACTTAAATTTTAAAACCAAAATTTTTAAAAGAAATTTAGAATTATGAACGTTAACTGATATAAATAATTTTATATTAATTTAATAAATTTTTATTAACATTTATTTAAACTTTAATTTTTTTTTATAAATATATACATAAACATTATTTGTGTTAATTAAAATATTATTACTTATATTTATTTTGTACACTTCTCCAGTTTATTTCAAAATGCAATGATTACCAATACGTACACGCAACTTCACAACAACAACAGAAAATCAACACGAAAACCAAATACACACTTCAGACTTAAACATTTCAAAAAGTATACAACCTAACTCTGCTTGATCACTCGAAAGCTTTTGACACTGTTGACCATACACTAATGTGCTTAAAGTTGACAACCTGTTTAATTTCACAATGTCGCCAGTAAACCTAGTACATTTCTATCTCCTTGACCGTTCTCAATCAGTAAGTGTACGTGAAAGTGTTTCAAACTCCCTGCCTATTGCTAATGGTGTTCCGCAAGGAGCAATTCTTGGTCCTTTACTGTTCGTGTTGTATATTAATGACCTTCCAACTGTGTTAAAATATAGTAATAGCCATGTTTACGCAGACGATGTCCAACTGTATCTTAGTTGTCCCCCTGTATCCGTCAACACATGTATAACTCACTTAAATAGTGACTTAAATTCTTTGAATAAGTGGGCGTCGGACAATGGCTTAGTCCTTAATCCGAGCAAATCCCAGTGCATTGTTATTTACACTGAGGAGCAAAACCGGAACAGTAATACATAATGTGAATTTTCTTGCGATATATTCGCAATATATGAAGACTTTTTTGTAATCTAGTTTCGGAATTCACATTTCCAATGTTTATTTCATCAGAAGGCCATAAAAACAATAATTAATACAAGCAGATAAAGAAGAAAATTGCAAAAAAAACGTAGCAACTAGATTGTTCCAGTTTTGCACCCGACAGAAAATTTTACCATTTGCATGACTTTTAATAAATTGGCCATAACCGATTTGAATATTTTAGCTTTTATGGTCATCTTGGGATATTTTCGCACAGGTTTTATACGAAATCTGTTGAGAACGCGCACCGGTTTTCCTTAACGCAATGCCCAAGGTCTTGCATGCGATTGGGCGAATTTTCGCAATTGAACAGTGGCATTTTCAAACAATTCCATAAGTTTTCTGTTGAATCAATTCTTGGCTTTACGCAGGTCACTCCATGATTATAAAAACTTGGGATTTATACCTATTTGGCCCCAGTTTCGGAGGATATTTCTGATCATTGTCCAGTTAAAATTGAGAAAAGCCTGAAAAATATCCTCAGAAATTGCCAAATTCTTTGAAAATGCTCATTTGTTGTCACTTTTCTTTTTACCATCGATCTTACCACAGTTCTTACTCCCTAAGGCGTAACACGGCCCTACATCATTAAATGTACACATACAAACCTAATAGTTTAAATATTTTGGGACGTTACGGGTATCCCTGATGCAGGTGCACAGCACTTGAACCAATATTCCGACTTAAAACGTTTAATTTTATCCTCAGAGTTAACAAATTTAGGGCTGTGCCCTAATTAATAGTAAATTTTGGTGGAATAATGTGGTTGTTTATGAAGAACTTGTAAATTCCCGCTTCAAAATAACACCAATCCAATGTTTTTTCTTAGTAAAAATGCGTTTCTGACTAAAAATTTTTCTGGATGTCAAAGCAGGCTTTCTCCTCTTTATCTTTGTGCTGCAATAACTTGTTCCCAGGTCTTACATAATGTCCAGTCACTTGCTTTGTGGTGATAAAACAGTAATTTTTGATTTGGAACCAAAGTTTATTGGCATTTAGAGACCCTCCAATATGCCTAGCCTGGCGAATTGCAATTTTTTGTGGTCTCTCGATCTTGCAGACTGATGTCCGCCCTTTTATCGCTTGTTTAGATAACCATAAAACGGAAATTTGGCCGATATGATTTCTTTCTTTACAGCGTGGCCTTTCTGACCGTTTTGCAAAAACTTTAAGTTCTTTTTGCTTGGTGTGTGCACTTAATGCACTCACAGCGAAAATTCCACGCGCCTTGATTACAAAATTGCAGGAAATGAGCCAGAACTCCTCTTTGAATTATAAAATTCAGCAATTACTAAGAGGGTGCAAAACTGGAACAATCCAGTTCATTTTTGTTTGGTCATTTTTTCCTGAGTTTCCATATGCGAATCTTAAAATTTTTATGGTCAAACGTTTAGTTAAACATCGGTAAGGCGAAATGCAAGTTTGAATTACCATAAAGTAAATAAACTGAAGAAGTACATTACCACAAACTTAACTTTCCGTTCTATTGTTCCAGTTTTGCTCTTCAGTGTATAAGAAACTTTTGAAACTTGACGACTACAACGAGGTAAAACTGAACAATTCTGTGATAAAATACGTGGACACTGCAAAAAATCTAGGAATAATTTTCAACAGAACTCTGACGTGGAATAACCACATTCTTAGCACTATTGGCAAAGTATATGGCATGCTTCGGACTTTATGGGGCATTCAGTACTTTACACCGTTGAAAATTCGATTGTTACTGGCCAAAACATACTTGCTACCGACGTTATTATATGGTTGTGAATTGTTTGCTGACTGTGATAGTATTTGTAGTAGGAAACTAAATGTTCTGTACAACAACATTGCGCGATATATTTTTGGCATTAAACGAAATGAGCACATTTCTGAATTCGCGTTGAAAATCTTTATAGCTTTTGATGACATAATCAAAGTCAGGTGTTTAACGTTATTGCATAAAGTCATGACTACTAAAGAGCCCAGTTATCTAAAAGAGCGACTTTCATGGGCTAGGTCCTCCCGGTTTCCTACTATTTCATCTTTGAAATCTAGTTGCCTGGTTTCTGAACATCAGTTCCTTGTCTATACGGTCCGTCATTTGAACAGCTTACCACCAGTGATAAGAAATAGTAAAACCACGCTGCGATTCAGGAGCGAACTTATGCGTCACTTTGCCAAATGACTGATATGGGTACCGTTAACTTTTTCTTATGAACCTACCCATGTCTTAATAATCTCTTTTCTTCTCCAAATCTATAACTATATATATATATATTCTTATCTTCTGCTCCACTAATTTTAATTCGTATATATGTTTGTAGTTTTGTGTATGTTTAAGGCAAATTTTCTGTTTTAAAACTAAGTATTCACATGCACTGTAATTTAAAACCTCTGGTTGTTATGCATGTACTTTAATAAATATATAAATAAAATCAAATAATGGTTTTCCAAATGAAAATCACTTGAGTGCGAATTTATCAAAATCTATTGAGTTGCCTCATTTTTGGGAAAATTGTCCTAAAGCATGGTTTCTGCTTATGGAATGACAATTCGAAATTAACAATATACATGATGATAATATCAAATTTCAAAACGTTTAAGTTGTTCTTCAAAGATAATCTATTTCTAAAATTATTGATGTTATCAATCCGCCTCCTTTGATTAACAAATATAAAACAATTAAGAAAGTTTTATGTGAAAGATTTTCTCTTAGCGAAGTGAAGACATTAGAACAATCATTTTCAAATACCGAACTAGGTGATCCTTCCCCATCAGAACTTTATGGACATATGAAATCTTTAGCAGGTTCCAAATCAATTGTTGTGAAGAACATTTATTTAAATTATGAAGTAGGAAGTTACCGCAACAAATACAAATTCATATAACTTCTTGTAGTAATCAAAGTAAAGAAAAATTTTATAAAACTCTTAGTTTTACCGTTATTCAGCGTCCATTGTACTCTAGATTTGTAAACAGGGAAGTGATATTAATATCTTTTCTTTTTATCTTTTGCGAAACATATTTCAAAACTGAGAATAACATTTAACATTTTTTCGGACCTCAGTTCCACTGAAAAGTAGTGAATTTGTTCATATATGTTACACTACAAAATATCGATTTTCGTGACACTTTTAACTTTTGTGAAAAAACACGGTCAACTGCATCCCGAAAATGCAGTCAAAGAAATACGGTAAATAAGATTAACTGTTATTTTAAAAACAAAGCTCTTATTTAAGAAAAAAATGAGCTTTAAGTACAAAAAAGTTTGTCCAATACATTGGACAATTGTACTGAAAGAGTTAATGAAATACAAATTAGATCAAGATCTNTATATATATATATATTCTTATCTTCTGCTCCACTAATTTTAATTCGTATATATGTTTGTAGTTTTGTGTATGTTTAAGGCAAATTTTCTGTTTTAAAACTAAGTATTCACATGCACTGTAATTTAAAACCTCTGGTTGTTATGCATGTACTTTAATAAATATATAAATAAAATCAAATAATGGTTTTCCAAATGAAAATCACTTGAGTGCGAATTTATCAAAATCTATTGAGTTGCCTCATTTTTGGGAAAATTGTCCTAAAGCATGGTTTCTGCTTATGGAATGACAATTCGAAATTAACAATATACATGATGATAATATCAAATTTCAAAACGTTTAAGTTGTTCTTCAAAGATAATCTATTTCTAAAATTATTGATGTTATCAATTCGCCTCCTTTGATTAACAAATATAAAACAATTAAGAAAGTTTTATGTGAAAGATTTTCTCTTAGCGAAGTGAAGACATTAGAACAATCATTTTCAAATACCGAACTAGGTGATCCTTCCCCATCAGAACTTTATGGACATATGAAATCTTTAGCAGGTTCCAAATCAATTGTTGTGAAGAACATTTATTTAAATTATGAAGTAGGAAGTTACCGCAACAAATACAAATTCATATAACTTCTTGTAGTAATCAAAGTAAAGAAAAATTTTATAAAACTCTTAGTTTTACCGTTATTCAGCGTCCATTGTACTCTAGATTTGTAAACAGGGAAGTGATATTAATATCTTTTCTTTTTATCTTTTGCGAAACATATTTCAAAACTGAGAATAACATTTAACATTTTTTCGGACCTCAGTTCCACTGAAAAGTAGTGAATTTGTTCATATATGTTACACTACAAAATATCGATTTTCGTGACACTTTTAACTTTTGTGAAAAAAACACGGTCAACTGCATCCCGAAAATGCAGTAAAAGAAATACGGTAAATAAGATTAACTGTTATTTTAAAAACAAAGCTCTTATTTAAGAAAAAAATGAGCTTTAAGTACAAAAAAGTTTGTCCAATACATTGGACAATTGTACTGAAAGAGTTAATGAAATACAAATTAGATCAAGATCTAGAGATAGAGATAGAAGTCGTTTTAAATCAAGAAAGTTTTCTAGACCTAGAAACGATATTAACCAAAATATTTTTTGGTATTATAGAAAATTTAAAAATAATGCTTTTAAATGCATTCAATCTTCTTATTTTAACACAAATAAAAACGAAGAAAGTTCTAATGTTTTAAACTTGATCGTTCCATTATGACGGTGGCTAATATTTATGATAAATCCAATAAATTAAATTTTTTAAGCGACACTGGTGCAATCGTTTAGGTCATTCCTTCTTCAAAATTCAAATCACATAAAAGAAATTCATATCTTAAATTTAATTGCAGCTCACGGTCCTTCTATTAAAACTTATTGTACAAAACTTTTGAAAATTGATCTAAGTTTAAGACGTGATTTTGAATTCCCTTTCATATTAGCAGATATTTCAACACCAATTATAGGCGCTAACTTTTTAGAGAAATTTGGTATATTAGTTGATATTAAAAACAGTGAATTTACTGATTCAACAACAAAATTGAAAGTTTCTGGATCATCTGGTTTTTGCGATATAGTTTCAATAAGGATACCAATTTCTCAAAATTAATTTTCTAAACTTTTAAATGATTTTCCTTCAATAACTTGTGAATCAGATTACACTAAACCAGTGCAACACTAAACGGTGCACAGAATCGAATCACATTCATAATTTGACTATTGATTTAAAGAACAAACAAATATTTTCAAAATATGATCTTGTTCTTGCGTGTTGATTTAAAGAACAAACAAATATTTTCAAAATATGATCTTGTTCTTGCGTGTCATCAAATGCTGATGGCTGAAGAAGATATACATAAAACAGCAATTACTACACCGTTTGGAATGTTTGAGTTCGTACGGATGCGTTTTAGACTACGAAATAGTGTACAAGCATTTCAACGTTTTATTAACAAAGTATTTTCAGGTTTAGAATTTGTGTTTGTCTATATTGACTATATTCTTGGTGCAAGTGATGATGAAGATAACATATTGAGCATTTAAAATTTATATTTGAAAGACTTGAAAAATATAGTTTGAATATTAAACCTAGTAAATGCATTTTTGGAGCAAGTAAATTGGATTTTATGAGTTATGAAATTTCAAGTGAACGAGTTGAAGCAATAGTAAATTTTGAAAAACCACTTTCAATAAATAAATTACAAAAATGTTTGAGCATTGTTAATTATTACCATAGATACGTTAAAATGTTAGCAGCAGATCTTAGTCCTCTGCACGAAATGTGAACATTAGCAACTAAAAATAAACTTAAACAATTAAATTTAATAGAAAATACAACTATGGCTTTTGAAAATGTGAAGAAACTTTTGCACAGAAGACTTTACTCACTCATGTTGATAAAAATGGTAAATTAACACTTGCTGTCGATGCATCGAATGTAGCAATCGGTGCGGTTTTGCAATAAATGAGTAATAACACTTCGGAATCACTCGCATATTTTTCAAGAAAATTATCCCCTACAGATATTAATTACTCATTTGACAGAGAACTTTTGGCAATATACAATTCAATCATATATGTAATACTTCTATATTGGCAGTAAGCTAACTTCTCAATGTGTAATCATTCCGAAATCAAAGCGAGACAGTCTAGTACCGTTTTTGTCAATGTATTGTGTACCTGAGTGCCGTTTTTGTATATGTGTTGTGTACATGTTTATTTATAAACGTATGTGTTCCTTTTCTTTCGTACGTGTTTATTGATATATCTGTACTGTAGTGTTTTCGGACGGTACTAGCTCTTACTGCCAATATAGGAGTATTACATATATGAATTCAATTAAACATTTTCTAGAAGGTAGAACATTCACTGTTTACACCGATCACAAACCTTTAACATACATATATTCTAAATTCAAAATCAGAAAGATCACCTCGAGAAATTCAACACTTACGAGTACATCGCACAATTTACAGAGGACATTCAATACATTTCTGGAAAAGAAAACATAGTTGCTGATACCTTTTCACGTATTCAGACATTATTCGAGGAACAGCACAAATATCAAACACTTTGTGATATAATATCTGATCAAAATTCCAACAGTATTGCAGTACTTAGTCTTAATATTTGATGTGATATTTCTCAACAGCCTTTTAGACCATTTGTTCCGAATTCTATGAGAAAAATCATTTTTGATAAAATTCATTATTTATCACATCCAAGTGTCCGTACAACTAGACGTTTGATTCAATCAAAATATTTTTGGCCTAATATGCGCAATGAAATAAATAATTGGACTTCTACTTGTATAAGTTGTCAAAAATCAAACATTTATAAACATACTAAGACGCCAGTGCAAACAATTAGCATTCCATCTGAACGATTTGAACATATTCATATGGATCTTGTTGGTCCATTACCTGTGTCAAAAGAAAATCGTTACATTTTAACTATCATTGATATACATACGCGTTGGCCAGAAGCATATCCACATAGGGATATTTCAGCAAATTCTATAGCAACAACATTTCTTCAAAATTACGTTCCTCGTTTTGGCATTCCTCTTTATATAACAGTAGATCAGGGTTAACAATTTACATCAAAATTGTTTACAAAATTAAGTAAATTGTTAGGATCACATAAAATACATTTGTCTCCATATCATCCCCAATCTAACGGGACGATTGAAAGATTTCATAGGATATTAAAGACTGCTATTACGGCTTCGGAGGATTCTACCCACTGGTCTGAAATTCCTCCTTGGATATTATTAGGATTACGTACGTCTATTAAAGAAGATTTAAAATTCTCTTCTGCAGAAGTAGTTTATGGACAAACATTAAGATTACCAGGTGAATTAGTTGTTACGAACAGTTATAATAATGAAGTTGATAATACAAATGAAACTCTTTCTAAGCTAAGAAAATATTTTTCAAATGTGAGATCAAAGTTGTACATCACAATAAAGAATACTCTTTTGTTCCTAAAAACTTGGATACTTGTGAGTACGTTTTTGTTAAAGTTATTCACAAGTCAAATTTACAATGACCTTATGAAGGACCATTTAAAATTATTTCGAAAAATTACAAAGTATTCAAAATTCAACATGGAAATATGATTAAAACGGATTCAATAGATTTGCTCAAACCTGCAAATATAATTTCTGGTACAACACCAAATTCTAATTCACTAACAAATCCAAATACAAAAAAGAAAATAACATTTAACATTAATTAATTTATCCTTTTACTGGAGGGTGAGTAAATGTAGCGTAATTAAACTGTATGTTTTTACACTTGTTTAAATTCTCGCAGTTAAATTTATTGTTCTCTGAACTTGTTTGTTATTCGAAAAGAAAATTTTTGATTAATAAATTAGCTTTCAACAAAAGCAAACAAGAAAGAAATACTATTTTTAAATTTGATATCATCCTTACTTCCTTACTAATATTATAAATCAGAAAGTGAGTTTGTTTGTTTGCTACGCTTTCACGCTTAAACTACTCAACCGATCATTATGAAATTTTGTACACTCCTGTCATTTAGCCCAACTTAAAATATACGATACATTTAATCTCGATTAGACAAGGGGGCGTGGCACCTCCCATACAAACGGATTTTTTCATACTGTATTTCTCATGAAATACTTTTGGTAGATTACTGGAACTTGGTATGGGGATACATATATAAAATCATTATCTACTCATGGAAGAGGGCTGCCACCTTTTAAAAAAATCAAATTCAACTTCA